>NC_064287.1:6940935-6942171 GCF_019186545.1 Solanum stenotomum | reverse complement strand
TAGAGGGTAGTTTTGTCATTAGTTAATCTAATGCATGCATTAAAACCATTGCATTGCTAATACCTAAAAATCTATGGTATTAGCAATACACACTTTAATACACAATAGAGTGTATAACTAATGCAAGCATTAGTTATACATAGGTTGGAAAAGAGTACCAAACAAGGTACTAGTAATACACAGTGCTAATGCATGCGTTATTTTTCCTAATACACTCTACCAAACGACCCCTTAGAGTGTTTAAAGGCTTTGTTTTAACATTGCTTCTGTTTAGAGAATTTTGATAGAAAACTTGATGTCTCTAATTAATCTGCAACTTTCCTCTTGTACAATCATTGAGGTCTCTCTGCTTTGGATGCAGTGTAACAGTTGAAAGTTGTGCTCCCACAGTTTGGAGGATGTATATTGCAAGTATCTAAACAACTGGTATGTTGAGAAATAATCACTTAACTTGTCTTATTTAGATGATAATTACTATTTTATTCAAGTGTTTGTTGCTAGGTTGCTTTGGAAAAGTTGCTTCCTTCATGTGGTACAGTTATTATAGTAAAACAAATTTCAGTTACGTTGCATATTATTACTTGACATGTTGTCAAATATCTTGTATTGATAATTAGTGATAATCAAATCATCATCCAATAAGGTATAAACAGTTAATACTGCTAATTGTATACTACAACAACAACAACATACCCAGTGAAATCCCACAAAGTGGGGTCTGGGGAGGGTAAAGTGTACGCATACCTTACCACTACCTCGTGGAGGTAGAGAGGCTGTTTCCGATGGACCCTCGGCTCAAGTACATCCAAACCAAGTAAGAGAAGAGAAAACATTACATAAAACATAACATCCAAAAAGGCATAATCAACAACGGAGACAATAACATCAAGAAAATACTGTGAGAGGCGAAGCGCAATAAACAACATATGACTATAGGATCACAGACAAGAACTACAAGTGCCAGGCTAGGACTACTACAAACACTACCAACCCATACCCTCGCAAGGAAAGACAACACGCTAACCCTACTAACCTTCAACCTTAATACGCGACCTCCACTCCTTCCTATCTAGAGTCATGTCCTCGGTGATGTGAAGCTGAGCCAAGTCCTGTCTAATCACCTCTCCCCAATACTTCCTAGGCCTACCTCTACCCCTCAGCGTACCCTCTACCACCAGCCCCTCACACCTCCTCACTGGAGCGTCTGCGCACCGCCTCTTCACATGCCCAAACCAT
>NC_064287.1:6881813-6937765 GCF_019186545.1 Solanum stenotomum | reverse complement strand
ACTTTGGGCAATTTTCCGGCCAGATCTGGTTGGTCTCCGGTGACAAACAGTAGCACTGCTGGTGCGCTGTTGTTTGGCCGGTAGCTCGCCGGAGTCAGAGCTGGATCTCGCTGGTTGCTGTTGACCGGAGCTGCTGCTGTCGTGGGTTGTCGCCGGCTGCTGCTGCTGTCCGGTGGTTGCTGGTAGTCCTCGTCGGCTGCTGGACAGACGAAGAGAAAGAGGAGACGAAGAAGGAGAACGAAGGAGAGGGAATGAGAAAGAGAAAGAGGAAGAGGGGGACGGAGCAATCCCGTCGGAGCAGCGCTAGTGTCTCTCAGTTTCGCCGGCGTCGACGGAGAGAGAGGGAAATCCGTTGGGTTATAGAGAGAAAGCCGTTGGAGAGAGAAAGCAAGAGAGAGAAAAAAAAATGTATCTACTAATTGTATACTAATTCTCTAAAATCAAATGAAGTTCTTGTTTCCTGAATGATCATTTAAAGACTTTTTTGTTACCTGTCTTATATATCACTTAAAACACTTGGTCCCATTACAAGAATAGTCCAATTTTTCAAGACTTCTAATATATTTATCTACACCTTTAAGGAACTAAGTGAAGGCAATTTCATTTGTTTAAATTCTTGTTCTTCATGGACTCATCATCAACAACTTTCACATTTTGCTTTGGAGAAGTGGTCTTTGGAAGAGAAAGTATATGAATCAGCTCCTAATGTATAATTCTCACTCCAGAACATGATAACCTCTTTGAGTTCACTTTTTTACAATGAAAAAGCTTGCACCTCTTTGAATTCACTTACAAATTGTATAAATTGGATCACAGGGGGTATATGCTTGTTATTTTTATTGCTGGCTTTAACAAATATTGTTACGAAAAGCTATGAAAAGTGATTTCACTAGATTTATTCATTGTGAATTCACATTTTAATAAATATTATTTAAAGAGATGTTCATTGTTACATCTTTGTCGTATATTTTGACGGAAGGTGGATCTTTTTATCGCTAATAGCTGCATTAAAAAGTTTATGACACTTTTTTGTGTTATACACCAATTTTTCTTATTATACATCCTTTTTGTTGTGGACAAAATAATCTTTTTTCTCAGTAGGAAAATGAGTCTAGCAACAGCTCTAAAGAAAATATTTTACTACTGATGAAAGTAGTGCGTCTGCTATGAGCTGCTAAAATCCCCACATTCTTCTACCTCAACTTATGCTTCGGTTCTTGAAAAGGTAATAGCTCAATTGAGCAATTCTTTGTTTGCCACAAGCTAATAGCTCGAAACTTATGTGTGTTCTGAATAAAAGCCTATCATCTTTTTGGGAATAAGAAATGGTAGTCATGAATTTCATGAACATTGTGGAATCTTTGAAATCTTGCGAGACAACTAATGAATTCTCATTACTTTACTTTTTTATATATCATGTTAAATATCTTGAATATTCATCTGATTAGTCCTAATTATTTCATGGTAATATAATTGTTATTGGTTCATTTTTAAGAAAACGGGTGAATTTCAGTGCAGGGTATGAATCTTTGGTATCAAACTATTTGTGTTGTCACAATTTTGATACCTCTGTTATTGTTAAGGTAATAAGAGAACAACCTTTCTTTGAGCAACTTCATTCAATTATATCAAGTTTTCTAGTCAAATAAATTTAATTGAACAGTTCATAGATATCATATTTATTTTCTTATTGGTTAATAACATGAATTTGTTCTTTTTCACAGATCAAGAATTTGGAGTCTTAGGAACCTATTCACAAAGAATATGCAGATCAAGTATCAACAACTAAACTATTAAAGAACAAGTTGAAGACCATAGAGACCTATTCTAAATTTTGTTAAGAGTTGTTAAAAGATGTTTTCATTGGTACATAATTTTATATTTTGTTAGGTGTTGAATACTTGTATACTTTTTGTAATGTTAAGATTTGGTTCTTTGTATTTTACTATGAAATTTTATATAAATACTGATATTTCCTTTAAGATTTAGGTTCTTTTTATACGTCTTTAAAATAATAATCATATAATAACTAAATTCTGGGTTGAATTTTTTTAAACAATGAATGTAATATTCTTTCCGTGAAAGAATTAATAATGAACAGATTTACTAGTGTAATCTAATATTATAAACGACTAGAATGATAATTAGTGAAAGGAAATGCTAGTCGCAAAAAAATATATAACGACCGGATTTCATGTTGTCGTTAAATAATTTTAATGACCGGATGTGGAATCCGGTCGTTAAAACCGGTCGTTAACTTTTAACGACCGGTGACGACCGTTTTTATCCCAATTGTTATAGATTAATAACGACCGGAATAGGATCTTTAGCGACCAAATTTCCCCTCGCTAAAAGTGACTTTTCTTGTAGTGTAAATTTACTGTAAAATTAAACGAAGAATAAGAATAAGAACAATAAAAAATCATGACAATATTTTGAAAATAAATGTACAGGCTAGCAAGAATACACTAAATCATTCGACGGCACCTCAATCTCAAACAGGTTGGATTCAGCTACTAAATATACAAATCATCTATACCATTCTGCTCTATTCAAGCCCATCAAGGATGCAATTGTCCATAAAGTCAAATTAATCTACAGTGTTTTCAGTATGGATCTGATTTTCTCAAGTTCCTTAGGTAAAAAATATTGGAAAATATTTTCTTTAGAAACATAAGTTCCTTAAAAATGAGGAAACTGAATTGTCTAATGGACGTAGGGAAAACAAGTTCTAGATTTAGCATTGCACATTGATGTCTTCCAACACACCTTATCATTATCCCACCTCTGTACCCCTATCCCACCACACCACCCCCATCCTCCTGTTGCTTCGATTATATACAAATATTTTTAGAATAATATTTTTTTACTTGCATACCGAACACACCCTTAGTAACAGAAACAAAGGGAACAATCGAACTAAAGCAACAAATATAAGCAGGAGCAATCATACTATACCTTCCTGGGTGCTGTAAGAGTTCCATCAACATCGAACAGAGCAATTAAACCAGCTTTCCTTGCACCCATTTTGATCTTTCTATACTTGCCACCAACTCTTCACTGCATTCAACAGCCAAACATTCAACCTTATCAAGCTACACTTGATAAAACCAAAATAAAATCCAATACAAAGTTCACAAAGATGAAATGAAACAAATCAAATTATAGAATCGCAATATATAGTTGTACTAATTTGTACAACACAATGGGCAGTGGCACTTTGCGTACTCACTAGAAAGAAAGTATTCAACAAGACGACAACATGAAGCAAAATCAATTACAGAAAATGCAAAATTTACACCGATTGAAGAAGAGACGTGCAAGTGAGCAATTTTCCATGCTTTATTGTGCATTCATTGGCTTACCTCAACAAAATTGGCTCGGAGAATCTGACGCAGATTTGAGATCGAATTGCTTTGTTGAATTTATAATGTGGATATTGGGATTTGAGGGGTGGTTGTGTTCTTTTCACTCAAAGGCTGCCCACTTAAGTTTTTAGATCTATGTCCCAATATCCGTTGACTATATGTGGTTGGTTGGGACACATATTGCATTGTGTTGTATCGTATTATATTGTATAATTTGATGAATATAAAGTTTGGATATATATTATCGTTCTTCGTTGTTACATAGTGTCACACATTTATAATCTGATGATAAACTGTAACGTTCCAACCCACAAGTGATATTGTCCGTTTTGGGCCTAGGCCTGCCTGGTTTTAAAACGTGTCGCTAGTTTATAAGGTCTATTTACTTATATACCCAACATCTCTCATGTGTTTTTACCGATGTAGGTAGTGCAGAGCTACCCTAGGACAAGGGATGTCAAGGAAAACCCCTTCACCGGAAAACTACATTGCATATATAGGTCAAAATTTGATTTAATGAATATATATACCAGTGTTGACACATCTTGACATAAGTTGAAGGTTTAGTGTAGTGATTAAGGAGTTACAAGAGTTGTTTGAGGTTGTGTTCAATCTTTGATAGCAACATTTACTTTTTTACTTTTCTAATCTTAACCTGGGCGTTGTTGTCTAACCGTGAATTTAAACGATACTATACAGATTTTTGACCATGAATTTAAACGATACTATATAGATTTTTGGGACCATCAAAACTTTGAGAAATGAAACAACAAATAAGACATCTAAAATAAAGCAGTAAAGGAAAAACAGTGCATTATTCTAAAGGGAAAACATTTCGAAACTAACAAATTTCTTGACAGAGGGTACTCAAACAGAGGTAATTTTTAGCAATAAATCCATACTCAAATTGCGAACACACAAACAGATGATCCTAAGCTTTAGATAAGATTTTTACAGAAAACAAAAGCTTCAACTTAACAATAACTTGAGATGGCACAACCTTATGTCCACCTGGGCAAAAACAATTTTTTATCTCAAATGTGAAAGCTTTAGGTCAACAAATATTAACCATGAACACTATATAAAAGCCAGGGAAGAACAGTGAGCAACTTAAGAGGAAACATGGGAGTAAATGAACAAATTCTTTCACACGATCAGCTTGAGATGCTATACAACTGTATCTCGTAAAGCAGTAAGATGAAAACTTTGACAAAAATCAAATTTTAAACAACTATCTTTAGCTAAGATAAACTCATTTCGCGAAGGGAAAACATTTACCACAAGCATACGCAGTTAATCATGCAAACATTTGCGAGGAGTTGTGACAAAGTATTCAGAAGTAAGCTATGACACGACAACAAAGAAAACTCATTCAATACGATGTATAAAACGACGGTAATCCACATCGAATAACTACCAGTACAATTTATAAACAAAACAGGAGCAAATCACACATCAATTAGAAGCTTAAACCATTGAACCCAAAATCACAGGAAATATCACAAATTAAAACTAAGGGTTGCATATGGAGTAGGACTAAGAAAATAACAAACTAAGAAAAGTATGCAGTAATCCCAAGAACCAGAGTAGCCTTAGGCTAAAATAGAAACACATTTTGGACCAAGAAAGAAACTAAAAAAAAATATCACAGAGAAAATATTTTAGAGCAACAGACACTGAAATGGACTTGAAACTATACAAAACAGGATTCTCACAAATTAGAACTCTAACAAATGTCAACTACCAAGAAACAAAAACAAGGAACCAACATGCTAAAGAAAATACTACAACAAAGAAACTCTGGGAAGCAGTAGCTCTTTATAGGGAACACGAACTAATGCATTGACAAACACAAATTCGCATATTAGGACGATGAACCTTTACGATCAAAGAAGTTATAATGATTTATGACTATGATGTATATTACTAACAACAAGAGTGAAAGGAAGAATTGGATATTTTAAAGTGCTTCTCTCTAGGCGCACGGTAGTGCTATCGTATGCCTCGTCGGAATGCCAGCGCGGGGGAGGCCAAAAAAGGAACAGATTAAGAACAATGGTCAGAGGAAAGATCGAGCAGAGGAGAACCAATTCATAAAGAGCATTGAGAAGAGCGGAAAAGCAACAATAACTGTGGAAGACCTGGCAATGGCTGAGGATGCTAACTGGCCAGCTCTGAACATGAATCAGAGTACGATTAGGACTCCGATAATAGCCACGCATCCGGTAGGACCAGTCATGGTGACCCCCCTCCCACAAAGGGGGATGGCACCGAAGCTTAATGTTGGAACAGTAGCATCCGTACAAAAACAGATTCGAGGGCAGGACAGAGGTGTTGGTATGGAGATATATAGATCAGAACAACATGCTAGTAAAGAAACGACAGCCGTTGCGCAGAGGAAATTAGATTTAACACAACCAGCTGGGAACCCTCAATGGAACAATCTGTTCAAGGGGAATAAATTTGCGGCAAGAGGTATGCCACTGAAATTTGTGGAACCTGTAATCAAGGATGGAGAAAAGGTTATTGAACTGGACAAAGAGGAGATTGAAAAGGAGAATAGCAAATGGGAA
Organism: Solanum stenotomum; assembly: GCF_019186545.1. NCBI lineage: Eukaryota > Viridiplantae > Streptophyta > Magnoliopsida > Solanales > Solanaceae > Solanum > Solanum stenotomum. The sequence goes on along the minus strand of NC_064287.1, from coordinate 6,931,824 downwards.
CAAGCTTGGATTGTGTATGTAGTTGGGGACTCCCCAACAATAGGGGCACTAGAGAGATTCATTGCCGCTGCCTGGAATTTTGTAACTAAACCAAAAGTATTTTATCATAATGATGGATATTTTTTGGTTTGACTTAACTCAATGGAAGGTAGGGATGAAGTTTTGTATCCAGGCCCATACACAATAGGGAATAAGCCAATGATTTTGAAGGCCTGGTCTGCTGAATTTGATTTCAATACTGAGGTGCTGCAAACTGTTCCGATATGGGCGAAATTACCTAATCTTCTCCTAAGTTGTTGGGGCGTGGATTCACTTAGTAGAATTGGGAGTGCACTAGGGATCCCACTATATGCGGATGAATGTACCACCCAGGTTGACAGGATATCGTATGCTAGAATCTTAGTGGAGATGGATGTCACTAGAGAGTTACCGGGGACTGTTAAGGTCCTGAACCCAACTGGTCGACTCCTAGAACAAAAAATGGAGTATGATTGGATCCCGAAATATTGCCCAAGGTGCCTAATTGTGGGCCATAGATGTAGACCTAAGCAAAAGTGGATGAAGATTACTGAAAAAATAGCAGAAAAAAAGTCTGGGTAAAGAAACCTGATGAGATAAACAGACTGAGTGAAGACAAAGTGAGCAACACAGAGAAACAAGTGGCTCAACAAAAAGGGAAAATGCAAATGACAAAATCTGAATTGCTAGGGGATGACGAGCAACAATGGACCCACGTGGTTGGAAAATCTACAAGGATGAGGACTACACAACTGTCTATACCAGGAGTGGTAACAATGGAGAATGACTTTGAGCCTTTAGCTGAAACCAGTAGCCAACACCTAGCCCAAGAGAAGTGTGGGGAGAGGACGCATAGGCAACATCTGGATACAGGTCCAATCACAACCCCCAATGTAGTTGACCACATGGAATATTAGAGGTCTAAATAAGAGCTATAAGCAGTCAGCGCTCAGCTTATTTATAAAAAATAACAAGATAGCACTTATAGCTGTCTTAGAACATAAGGTCAAAGAGGCAAATATTAGGAAGGTGGTGAATAAAGTGGCAAGAGGATGGGCTTACTGCCATAATCTGAATCACAGCAGTAGAGGGAGAATATTAATACTATGGAATCCTAATCTAGTGCATTTTAATGTCTCTTGCATGTCAGTTCAATGTATACATGGAATGATATCAGTGCCGAGGTTGGGTTGGAGCATCGAAGTTACATTTGCGTATGGGTTACACAGTACTGCTGACAGGGAAACTCTCTGGACTGAATTGAAGAACATCGAGAGGAACCAGCAAGGACCATGGATGTGTATGGGTGATTTCAATACCCCACTATCAGTTGATGATAGACTAGGTGGGAATCCAATCTAGGATGCAGAATTGAAAGACTTCAATGACTTCTTGCTGGATACTTTCATGGTAGTGTTAAAAGTCCATTGGTAGAAGGTTTACCTGGTCAAATGGCCATATTTGTAGCAGGATCGATTGGGCAATAGGCAATGCTGATTGGATGCTACAAGTTCCACATTTGGAAGTGAAAGTTCTTGACCCAGGATGCTCTGACTATTCGCCTTGACAGTGAAGAGCAGACTGACCATAAACCATTTAAGTTCCTAAATTGTTTGGCTGACCACGCGGAGTTCAAAGTAGTGATAAAGAAGGCATGGGAAATAAATACTTCAGGCCCTTTAATGATGCAAGTTTGGTGTAAATTAAAAATAGCTAAGCAAGGGCTTAAGGTACTCAACTCCAAAGATTACAAGCTAGCTGGAAGGAAAGTGAATGAACTCAGAGAAAAGTTGAGGGAAATAAAAAATTGCATGAGGGACCACCACCAATATCAAAACATGTTTGAGGAGGAGAAACTCATTAAGGAGCAAGTGGAAAAGTGGAGTAACATTGAGGAAAGCATTCTGCGACAGAAGTCTAGAGTACAATGGCTTAAAGTAGGGGACTCGAATACGGCATATTTCCATGCTAGTTTGAAGAGTAGGAATGCCCAAAATATTATCCATTGTTTGGTGACCGAGCGAGGGGAATGGATTCATAATAGAGATAACATCCAAGATGAGATACTTAGTTTCTATAACAATCTATTAGGAAGGTCGGCTGATCAATTACCAGCAGTTAATGTGGCTGTAATGAGACAAGGCCACTGTCTCACTAGACAACAACAACTTGACCTTATTGCACCTGTTACATCCGATGAAGTAGAGAATGTTCTAAATGGGATTGATGATTCAAAGGCACCTGGTTGTGATGGATATAATGCGCTATTCTTTAAAAAAGTGTGGCCAATTATTGGCAAGGATATCATAGAAGCAGTGTTGGAGTTCTTTAGCACAGGGGAATGCATAAGGCTATAAATTGTACTACTATTACCCTTATACCTAAAGTCCCAAATGCTTCTAGGGTAACTGAATTTCGACCCATCTCTTTTTCTTTTTTTTTTTATTTGCACCGGGTGTCCGAGTCTCTTTGAGCCCCGACTAATCCCGGGGGTGCACAGTCCCTCGGCAAGGAGTTTCCCGCAAGTGCACCACGGTTAATTCAGGTTTTACCCAGTCCGATGGCCCTCAGAAATTGTTTGCACCTAGTGGGTTTCGAACTTGAGACCTTGAAAGGGAGCAAACCCCAAGGCTCAAGTCAATTGCCAGCAGGCCAACCCCTGAGGGTTAGACCCATCTCTTTTTGATAAGGTAAAGGTTTATTGACCAAGTACCAAGAAGGTACCAAAACCAAAGACTGCTGGGAATATCCATACAGTCAATTACAACATTTCCCTAGCAGCTCCAAAAGCTCCATATATTGAATTTAGACCTATCTCATGTTGTACAATCTTATATAAACTGATATCTAAAGTCATCACAAGGCATATGCAACAAGTTATGGACTTCCTAGTAGACAATGGCCAGTCATCCTTTGTACCTGGAAGAGTGATTACAGATAACATTATTATGAGCCATGAATTGGTGAAAGGGTATGGTAGGAAAGGAGTGTCCCCAAGGTGTATGCTCAAGGTTGATAGGAGGAAAGCATATGACTCCGTGGAGTGGCCGTACCTGAAGCAAATACTCATAAGTATGAACTTCCCTGATGTGTTCATCAATTGGATAATGGAGTGCATTGTTACAGTGACTTATTCAATATCCATTAATGGACAACCTACTGCCCCATTTCAAGCAAAGAAAGGGTTAAGACAGAGCCACCCCATGTCACCCTTCATATTTGTGCTAGCAATGGAATACCTAACTAGATTAATGAAAATGCTGATAAGAGCCCCGGAGTTTAAGTTCCATCCTAAATGCAAGAGACTCAATCTTGTTCAATTGGGATTCGCAGATGACCTACTATTGTTCTGTAGGGGGAATGTGGCGTCTGTCCGGAGCTTGTTCTCTTGTTTTTCAAAGTTCTCACAGGCATCACGTTTGAATGCAAACGTTGAGAAAAGCTCCATTTATTTTGGAGGAGTGTGGCAGGCAGTGCAAGAGGAGATAGTGCAGCTACTAAGATTCTCAAAAGGGGAGTTGCCCTTTAGATATCTAGGTATTCCTCTAAGCACAAAAAAGACGAACATTGCCCAATATAAGCCTTTGCTGGACAAGATAATGGGGAAAATACCTTCTTGGACTACAAAATTTCTATCTTATGCAGGTAGATTACAATTGATAGTGTTGTTAGCCATACAAGTATTCTGGTCCCAAATATTTTCGTACTTCCTAGAGCAATATTGACACTAATTGATTCCTTGTGTAGAAGATTTTTGTGGACTGGTGGAATTTATATGTCAAAGAAGGCTTTAGTGGCTTGGGAAGTATTGTGCTGGCCAAGGACTGCAGGTGGCTTGAACATCCTGAGTGTGGCTCATTGGAATAAAGTTGCTATTGCAAAGCTGTTGTGGAACCTATGCAAAAAGGACACGTTATGGGTCCAATGGATGCATAGCTATCACATAAAAGGTAGGCCAGTGTGGGAGGTGCAGATACCTCAAGCATCGTGGGTGATAAAGGAGATTCTTAAAGCAAAAGATACATTTATTGAGGCAGGATATACAGAGGTAGATGTGGTGCATATGACTCAATTCTCAATAAAAAAGTTGTATGAAAGATTGAGGGGGGAGTATCAAAAGGTGCAGTGGAGGAGAATTATATGCAATAACCTTGGTGCTCCTAAGTGGTGCTTCATACTATATTTAATCATAAAGAACAAGCTGCTGACCAGAGATAGAGTTGGAAGATGGTGTGCTATCGATAACCTGAAATGCCCACTTTGTGAAGATGCGAATGAGAATATGGATCACCTGTTTTTCGTATGCCCATATGCCTCTATGGTTTGGGGTAAAATCTTGTGTTGGCAAGGAATTACTAGGGGGACTATGCCTTGGACAGAAGAGATAAATTGGGTTGTTCAGTATGCAAAAGGGAGGACTGTGAATGCAGAAATATACAGAATGTCGTTGGCATGCAGCACCTACAAAATCTGGCTGGAGAGGAACCAAAGAGCTTTTCAGGGGAGGAAAACTGAAGGACAGGTACAAATCAAGCAAATCATACAAGAGATACATGGGCGAGGCTCACTGCAGAATAGACCACAGTCGTTTGGCTAGTTTGAACTACTATCTTTAATCAATAGTTGAATAATTAGTCAAGAGATGTTTAAAAGGACAGTAGTTAGCAGATTTGGGAATGTCCAATTACTGCTAGTTTATCTGATTTGTAATGCTCACTTGGTAAATAAAATCTTTACTTAACAAAAGAATAAACAAGAGTGAAAGGAGCGTTACTAGCTAATACTCATCAGCCAGATTCCAACATATGAAGACAAAAATGAAGCTAAGAATGCATAAACAGAACGCATAAGAGAACTAGAAATTTAAACAAAATAACTAAGAAAGAATTTACCTCTTTCTGGGCAGCGACTGAGATGAACCAGCAAGAGAAAATTCCACCAACACGAGCTCGGCTCCGAAAGCAGAGAAGTTAGAAAGAGAGCTAAATTTCTAATTTTTGATGATTTTCTATGAATCCAAAATGCTCTTATGGGCCTTTTCGATGAGAAATCTCATATTTAGATAATGAATCTCTGTATCTTCTAGGGGAGGAAATCGTATCCCGAAAAAAGCCCCCTAAAACAGAGAAAAGAGATGGGTATTTATAGAGGAAAATTGGGATCGACTTGGAGGAAAACGGGATGGTTTTGGATGAATTCGGATAAGGTTGCTGACTCGATTATTCCAATTCCTTCCACAAATTTCAACAGAAAAGTGAAGAGAACGCTTGATTTCTTGAGAAGGACGATCCCAAGCCCGAGATGCTTCCACCTGGCTTGATTCGAGTACGATTGCTCCTACGAACGGATAAGGGAGAGGAAAGGTACGGGACTGGATCGATTTTGGTGGGCTGCCGGTTGCTGGGTTTTGTTTTTGGGTTCTTCGCGCGAGAGGAGAAGACGTATATGGGTTGTTCTTTGGCGTTGTACGCTGCTGTATTGCTGTTGCATTGTTCGATCTGTTTTGGGACGGGTTGATGGATATTTTCGGGTATTGGATTTGAAAATGGACTGGGTATATGGGTCATCCAAAGGAAATGAGAAAAATGCCCAATACTAAGGTATCTTAATGAGCAACTTTCATATATAGCAAACATAAAAATCATATTTGTATGTTATAGTTATAGTTTGCATAATTGCGCTTCATAACAAATTTTATGTTAGCTATAGAGCTTTTAATTTATATAATTTGCTACAAACATTCAATTTTATACAAATTGTTCAGTTTTGTATAAATTTATTTATACATTATAATTTGTATAATAAAATCTGTATTTGTATAATTATAAGTGTATGAGACGAAAATATATGTATTTGTATTTGTATATACATTTTTCTCTCGTTTTATACAAACACAAACGCATTTTATACCGAAATGTATAAAATGACTAATTGTATACCAAATATGGTTAATTGTATATCGAATCAGATGACAAGAAAAAAATGTTTGCTACGAATTACAATTAAAATAAACTATGACTATAGCATTTAATTTGAATTAATAGTGTGTTATTTCATACAATTTTTCCTATCTTAAATGGGTTCAAAAAGAGGTAAAAGAAACGACTAAATTTGTAATAGAAAAATGGCCATATGAATTGCAATTATGGCCAATGGAAATTAAGAACTTAGCCAAATTGAGTTTAATTGGTGATTCGGCTAAAAATTAAATAAGACGAATTAATGAGCTTCTTAATGTCAACAAAATAAAATAATTAACTTAATTATAAACAAACTAATTTAAAATATAAACTATCATATAACTAAACTTATTAACCAAATATTTAATTAAAAAAAAAAAAAATTTAGACGGTTTTCGAATATTCATAAACTATACTAATTAAAGTTATATAAAACATATACATTATTTAAAAATTATAAAAATGATAAAATTAATTAAAAAGAACTTGAAAAACATTTTGAACTTTATAAAAACTAATTATTTCAAATCGTTTGGAATTTAGGAAGCTCGATGATTAATTATATTATGGAGGTCCAAATTGGGTGTCAACAATTGTCCCTCGTTTGACTTGGATTGATGAAAGAAATTCGAGGCAAATGAAATTGACGAATCCAATTTTGTCCGACTACATCTTCATCCTTTCGAAATTTGGTACAGACTTTAGGAATTATGCCCGAACTCCGATATCGAGTTTCCTACATATCTCAGGCTATATTAGAATTCAGGCCACTTATAGTTTGATATGCTTGATTTAACGAACGACTTTGAAAGAATTCAAAAGCTATCCCGGCACCGAATTATGAAGGGACAAGAATGCTCGAGAATAAGATTTAAAAGAGAATGTTGGAGTACAGCCGAGTATTCAACATTGCTCCCACCTACATATCCTTAAACATTAGGAATCAGACTACTTGTAGTTCGACTCTATCGGTTAAAAAGAAAACTTAATATGCTAAGATAATCTTCGGTTGGTAAGAGTGACAAAATAAGTCGAATTATAAAAAAAAGGCTTACAATCTCTTAACTATGAATGTGGGGGCCTTCACACCCATAATTAAAAAGTTACACAGACATAATTTCCAAAGCTCTTGGTGTATTGTAACTTAAATTGGAAAGTTGCCTCTGGTGAGAGTGAAAAATTTTCCAAATGTGAAACAGAAATCGACAAACCCAAAGAAATACCCACATGCCTTTTGATAGGGGTATGATTTGATTGTGGTGGAAGTCGCTCCTCAGCGTCTTAAGAGTTTGACATTCCTCTTTAGACTGTGTCCCAGTTTGCTGCTAAGAAAAAGTTTCACGTTGTGCTGCATCCATTTTTATGTTATCCGCACCTATGGTTTGTTTTGAGAATTCATCCTTTTGGATACTCTCGACAAAGGCTGAAATAAAACTCATTAACATAAAATGAAATTCAAATGGGGAGATAACATCTTTTACCGTGCTAACACTTAATTGCCCTCCTTGAACATTTAACGTCAACTTCTTCCAATTTGATGTAAAGCAAATAAAGTTTGTATCTCATATTTAAAATATAATTCTTCAATGTACTCTTCCTTTGATAACGAAGTAATAAATAGACTGGCGTATTATGTTGATGATCTTCTTGATGTCGTTCTTATGGTGAAAATAGTGATGATGCTTCATTGGACAATGACGATGATGATGACGACTCTCTCGTGATGAATGAAGTTGGAGCTTCACCGGACTGTGAGATGAATATGATTTTCTCGCTATGCATGAAGATAGTACTTCCTTCACTACAAAAAAAACTGTGTTTAGCGACAGACAAAATCCATCGCTAAATAGCTTATTTCATCGCTATTTTGGTTTAGCGACGGAATAGCAACAGAATATTGCTCGTCGTTATATTCCGCATAGCTAACCATTTGGCGACAAAAAAATTGAATCTGTCGCAAATTTAGTGACGGATGCACGACGGAAGTTATCCGTTGGCAAGCTTAGCGACGAAAAAATTTGTCACTATTTTTGTAATATATGTCGCTGATTTTGTAACTTATTTCGTCGTCTCATCTTATTGGCGACCAAATTTTGTCACTAATTCCGTTGATAAATTTGTCTTTCTTTAGCAACAAAAAAATCCGTCATTGTATTTTAAATTTATCGCTTATTTTATATATTATTTCGTCGTCTCATCATATTAGGCAACAAAATATTGTCGCTAATTCTATCGCCATTCTTTAGCGACGAAAATAATTTGTCACAAATCCGTTAATATTTTTTTATTTGTGTAATATTTTAAATTCACACGTTCAAACACATTATATAATCACAAAATTAACTTAAATCATAGGAATTAATATTCTACAAGATCTAAAGTACATAGCTAAGTGCAAATTATATTACCAAGTTCAAAACATCCCTAAAGATAAATTTCAAGCAAAATATATGGCTGAAAGCATTTGCAAAAAATCTAGCCAACAAAACTAAGAGAGGCTAGAAAGCGACAATTATTCCTCAGAAATCGATGCACGATCCTCATTGATATTTGCTACAATTGGACCAGGAATTACAGGTGCAATAGTTGATGGATGGTTGGTAGGAGAGTCAGGCTGAGATGAGGCTAGAGAAATCAACCCACGTACATTCTCAACAAATATAGGAATCAAGTGATTAGTTAGTGAAGGAATCATTCGCATCACTAACCCATCCCTATTTTCTGTTGGTATTGACTGAGCATTTGGACATGGTGTTGATCCCGTAAAATCAAATCCATAAGAGACACGAAGATTTTGTCCATAAAATACTTTTGCTTGAGCTCCAAGACCATATATCCTTCTTTTCTTTTCCCCTCATGCTGCTTGTTAATATGATTGCCATTGATCAACATCACATTGAGTTTGTGTTTGGTTCTGTAATATTTCTTGATATTTTTCCTGCAAAAGAGAGTGATAATTAGTAAAATTCATTATTAATAATAATAATTGACACAACCAAACTCCACCAACAACAATGAGTACTTATGTATTTAAAAAATTAAGTTGCGTAAGAACAAAAACAACCATATTGACAAAGTTCACAAGAGTAATTTTCAAATGAAACCAACATCATATCAGTAGAATAATAACTAGATACAGTTGTGCAACAGAACTTGACTTTGGATGTTCGTGTCAGTCATCTCGATGGTGCAATCAAGGAATGTATCGGGCAGTTGAGACAAGCTAGAGTTGAGAAACAGAAAATGATTCGAGATGCTTTGGCAGAAAATATGAATTGGAATCTCAAAAAACTACACTTGAGAAATAACTACTTAAGCTCCAGATATAAGTGGAGGCTAGTAAAGCTGAAACGCCTACTTCTACTGATCATGATATTCTTGTCAAGCTTAAATGTCTAGAGAACGATAACACAACTCTCTAAATGGAACATCTCTCTTGTTCAGAAGTGTTGGAAATTATGATTATAAAGAGGGATTTAAGTACTGAAGCAGCAAAAACCGCTAGCAAGCAGCAGTTGAAAAACGTAAAAAGCTGACCAAATATGAAGCTGAGTGTTGAAAGTTACAGGCCATGGCTCGCAAATCACTCTCATTCAATGATCAATGATCTTCTGTTGTTTCATCTTTATATGTGGACTCTGTCATCGATAGTCAATCTGACAGTAGAGAGCGATTAAACACAGTCAGCAATGACGCCCTCAAGATGAGTAAACTGGAAACAAGAGAATATGAACCAAGTTACTCAAATTCAAGGGCTTTAGCACTCATTGCTACATTATTTGAAACTGCAAACAAGACACCTTCAGCAATATCTGATGATGTTCCTCATGATTCCCTCAATATTCAGAACACTTTGGCAGCATAATACAATTTCATTTCACAAAGGGTGGCCGAATTAGAACAAAAGCCGGAGAAGATTGAAGCAGAGAAATCTGAACTAGAGAATGCTTTAAACGTGAGTCAATATGTTCTTTAAGTTTCCTGTTTGCAACTTAAGGAAATTCAAACAAGGTTGGAAGGGCTGCAGAATAAGCTAGATATGGTAAAAGTGTCAAAAGAGTTGCATGTCTTTAAATATTGATTCTTTGAAGAAAAGAGTTGAAAGAGAAAAATCCTAGTCATAGACATGGAAGCTAAGTTTCTGTCGCGCCCCATTTTTCTCAAAACGGGTTCTGGTGCACGACCTAACGACTCTTTTGAGATTTGGGTGATGAAGAGTCGCCACCTAACGAAGTAAGGCGCGTTAGGGCACCTATCTAACCTAACTAAGTCTAGCTAAGGTCAATGAACCAGAGATCGGGTAAGGGTTCAAGTTACCTCGAGGGGAAGGTGTTAGGCATCCCTCGAAGTCCACAAATGTGGGTCCCGGCCGTGTCTCATGCAATATGTGGGGGTTACAAGTAGCATTTAAGGTCACTTCATTTATTAATTATTTTATTAACATGATTACTAGGTGATGAATAAATATTAAACAATTAAAATCAATTTATTTATTAATTTAATAAATTAAGCATGCAAAACTAGGTGATAACAACATTAAGCAATTAAGAGCACTTTAATTATTTTAATTAATTAGTTAAACATGCAACTAGGTGATAACATAATATTAAACAATTAAGGAAACTTTAGTTATTTTAATTAATTAATTGAGCATGCAAGACTAAGTGATAGATCAACAAATAAGGAGATAAGCGAGGAGATAGAAATTACACAAATAGATAGAATAAACAATTTTTATATTTATTAAACTACCCCAATTAATTATAACAAATAAAGGGAGAAAAGGAAAGGGAGACTCTAAAGGACTTTAGGATCAGCACTCGGCTTTTCTTTGTTTCGGTCGATTTCTCGTAGGGGCAGACAAAATCAAGGTTTGTCATTTAGACCGAGTCGATGTCATCATCTCCATAGGGCCTAAACTACCCTTACCCCACCACCGCATGCTTTACGTCTCTACGAGGTGCCTATCGTCCCCGCTTAAGGTCCAAGAGGCATTGGACTACTATTAGGGTGGGTTTAGACAAAAGATAAAATCCTAATAGGCCCACCTAGACACCAAGTCAAACAATTAGGACGACATTTAGCACATAAAGTCTCAAGTTGGCCTCTAAGTTTTGATTAACATGCTGGCAAATACAAGTAGTGTGAAGGTCGCATGCGAAGTGTGTGAACATGCAAACATTAACAATATAATTACTGAGTTTAGAGGGCAGAAAAGATATTACAAGTGTAAAAGTTTATTAGACTAACTTAATTAGTTATTGATTTAAAATGAGGCACTTTATAACAACGCAAAAGGGCAAAATATTTTTAAAAAACAGCAGCAGGTTATTAATACCAAAAAATTTAAAGGGCAAACAATTTATTATATGCTTGAAACGATCAATAGCTTATTGGGTTGAAGAGCAAATAATTACGATGCAGAATTGACTATGTTGAGCAAATTAGTATGCATAGAGGGCATTATTGATTTTATCATATAAGTGTTAGAACTTAATGTATCACAAAAAAAACAGTACCACCCATAAAAATGTAGTTTAGTGATTTTACATGCTGAAAATTAGTTAGTCTATTCTTAGCGGCCACAAAAATAAATGATATAGCAGAATATCGTATCACAACATGCATTTAGTTACTCAATATGCTGAAATCATTAAAACCTACAGACATGCTATCTAAATGATCATGCTAAAATTATTATCAAAACTAAAGTATTCTCTATATAAAGATACAATAATATTTAGAAACCTATAGGCATGATTTCTAAGTGTGAAAATTAAAAGTATTAAAGCTCTTATAGGCATGATTTCTAAACCCCAATTAATACATAAAAATAAAACTAATCTTCAATAGCGTGATTTTAAAAAATGCCAACACATTGCAACATTCCGATTCTCTAGGTGCAAACATGCTGAAAGTAAGACATTTGAGAAAACCTATAGGCATGAACTCTACAATCATTAAAATTGTTTGATTAACTTACAAGCTGAAAATTATTATCAAACATAGACACAACTTCTGAATAAGTTTTAATACTATTCATAAACATATAGACGCGGAATCCTATTTTGTTTATAAGCATTAATTACTTCCTAATAAAAAAAAACTGACGGATTAAGATATACAAAGGAAACATACAAAAATTATTATTTTACTATATATAACAAGATCATTGCTTTTCTTTATTTTATTAGAAATAATGAGGAATGAATAACAATTGAATCACTCCTATAGGCATACTTTCTATGTGAATTGATATGGAAATTAATTAAGCCCTCACGTTAACAGAGGGTAATTAAGACAGACACAATTCAAAATCTTTCATTTTCAGATTCATTAGCATGCTAAAAATATAAAACACATAAAAATTAAGATCTAGGATATTAACACTTACATAAAGTTGGCTAACTCTTATTGATTCGAGATAGTTAATTAATAAACTAACAAGACGAACAAATAGTTGATTTTAAGTGGATTATTTAAGCAATTTCGACATACTGCATATTTAGTAATAAACAAATTATCTGTAACAATCACACATAACAAAATAAACGAAGAAAACATTTAGCACGTATATCCCTTCCCCCCCTTAGACGATCCCCCAAGTTGTAACATATATAGGAGAGAGAGTTAAGAGTTTACAAATTATTACAGAACGATGACAAGAAAAATAAAACAAAATAATAAAATAGTAAAAATATGAAATCAGCCTGTCTATCTTTCTCTATTATGGCGACTCTTCATATCTTGAGCTTCTAGTTTAATCCTGCTAAACCAAAGAAAGGAATACTACGAGTGTATATAGATATAACAAAAGCAAATATTATTTATAAGATCAATTATATAGACATAATCATGAAGCAAACACATAGTCATATTAAAGCACATAATGAAAGGAGATGGAGATATAAAAAGGACATGGGTGCTTCCTTCGTTTATGATTATCCAATTTTGGGGCTTATGCATAATAAATAAGTAACTAAATAGTGATGCAAGAACAAAAGTAAATACGTGTATGAAGAGTACCAACCAGTTAAACAGTTAAAATATATCAACAATGAAGACGAACTTAATCCGAAGAACGACCCGAACACAGCAAACAGCAACACAGAGAGAAGCCTTTATGTTTACCGGAAAACTTAATTTTTTTTTTAAGAGTAGAGAGAGAGCAATATTATTTTTTACTTAGAATTAGAATATGTGAGCAAGTTAGGACGTGAGTAAATGTATGAATGTGTAGAGATGTCCGGATGAGAGTAATGTGTGAATGTCCAGAAGTGATTATGAGAGTCCCTTTTTATAGTCACTAGGTACGGGCAAGTAAGGAAAGGAAGATGAAAAGGAATAATTAAAATATTTTCCTTATTTTAAAAGTTGAATCAGATTTATTTTTGACTTATTCTTACCAAATATAAGAGTAGCCAAATAAGACAAGGATCATAAATTATAAAGCAGTAGGCCAAGAGCAATGGCCAGCACAGAAAAATATTAATTTTCTAAGTCAAATATCCACCTAATACTAAATTATCATAAATAAAACACGTAAGAATCTATTTTGGACAAGAATTAAGGGAGGAGGGATCAATAATATAGCAAAGAGAGGCACACAATAAGGAAGAAGAATAAATTAGGAGCAATATTATTTTCCTTAAATAATGGAGAGCTAAAAATAATATTATTTTACCAAATATAAACAAATTAGGATCGGTCAATTTTAATTAAGGTAGCACGAATCAATTAGCATAAATTAATGCAATTAAGCCAAAGTGGACAACTACTTTAAAGGACAAAAAGATACAGCCCACCATAAGTTATAATAGTGATAAGCTAACATATTTAATATATACTTGCCATACATAATTAAGTCATAAAGCTATTACCGGCAATTTGCTCACAATGAAACCAACATCAAACCTTTGATATCAATACCAACAGATCCATTTAGACATATTTTACAATATATAACTTATGAATTTATATACTCAAAGCACTAAAACCGACAGATATATATTTGACACAATATTACCGAATAAATTTTAACTTCCTGCAATATACTTACCTTGTGACCTCCCAATATAGTTGTGAATATACAAAATAGACCACCAATGGTCATAAACAAAATTTATTCAAGCTAAGTAAGGAAATAGTCAATCCAAAATCTAGCGTGATTAGAGGAATCAATAATTACTATGCCATGACATGTTAGCCGTTACAAATAACATCCGCACATTAAGTCATAATTAGGCAGATTCAGGAACAAAATAAAAGGAAGACAGTAAACATAATCGATGCACAAGCATTATGAGATGATTAGAAGTTAATAGTCAAATTTAAAATGAACTCATGGAATAACTCAATGGCCCTCAAAACAATAATAAGCTATAACAAATGCAGGTGAATCATGAGCATCAATATCAAATCATTTGCTTAACTCAAACAAGAATCACACCAATTCATACTTAAAATAAGACTGACAACTATTTTGATTTTATCTCAACAATATAGATGAAATTAAGGAGATTCATTAAAAATGAGTAGTAATTTAAACAAGGGCAAACCCGGACGGATCTGACGAGATCCGTCTTGTACGAAAACTACAGCACTTTGACTTCGCCAGAATCTCGTGAGGCTGCTCGATTGTTGTTTTCATTCGTAACTGCTGCTGCTGGTCCTGCTCGCTGTTGGAGATGAGAAAGACGATGGAGCAAGGAGAGAGAAGCGACGAAGAGAGGGAGAGAGGGGTGGCTGCCGGCGTTTGTTGTTCTCGTCACTGGCGGCTGCTGGTGGTTGCTGCTCGGAGCAGCTGGAGCTGCTTGCTTCGCCCTCTTCGCTGCTGGCCAGGGAGAAGGAGAGAACGGAGAAGAGGCGAGGGGAGAGAGATGGAGTCCAATGGCTGCCTCTTGAGGTGGCGATCTTCGCCGGAGACGGATGGGAAGGAGAGAGAGAGAGGCGGCTGCTGGAGAGGGAGGGGAATGAAAAAAATTTAGAGGTTAGGTTCTTTTAGGTTAAAATTAGGAAGTGAGGGTAGGTTTGATCTGGGCTGTTGATCGATTTCGAGATGAGAGGATGAGATTAAAATAAAAGAAATCGACGGCTGGATTAAAGAAGAGGTTTTAAAATCAGATTAGAAGATTGAAATTGGAATGGCTAAAATTGCAATAACATGGCTAGAATTGAAATGAAAAGGATGACTACTATTAAAATGAAATTGGATTTGAATAGGCTAGAATTAAAAGGAATTAGAATAAAATAGGCTAAGATTTAAATGATTTGGAGAATTAGGAATTACTATCCAATTATATAAAATACTACACTTTTAAAATATTTCCATAGATATTATACACATCTAATTTCTTAAAACATTTAAATAGGTAATTATTCCGAGTTGAACTATCGATAAATGTAAAAAATAAAATAATTTAATTAATAAATACAATAATTTTTTATAAATCAAGCTTTACTAAAAACAATTTTTAGACAAAATCAACTAAGATTTTAAGCTCGAAATATGTTTTTTTAAAAACACGTTTAATCGAATAGCATTCCAAAAAGGTTATAGGTCGGTCAAAATTGGGTGTCAACATGTTGGGAATTACAAAACGAGCTGCAAATATTCCTGGTGGAGGATCAGTTGTTGATATAGCAAGAGGAGAACTATGGAAGTTACTCTAGAAGATTTCCTAATACACTACTTTGGCTGATCTCCCTCTTTTTATTTAATCCATTTCAGTAGATTTTTGTATCCATTTCTAGTTTCCTTTCTCCAGTTAACTACATTCTTGAGAAGCAATAACTATCCCCTAACCTTTCAAGAGTACATTTCCAGAGCTAGTAATAGAAAATAATAGAAGCTACAAACAGAAATAAAGGGAAAGCAGCTGCAACTTATTCCAATCAAAATCAATATAGACAATAACAATGAAGCTCAAAAGTGAAAAATGTTTGCTAGATTGAGATAGAGAAATTTATCTTGATTTGTATAAAATAAACACAATAACAATATAAAATCAAGACATCGAGTTCACAAGAAATCTCCATTCCCTTTTGAAGTGATGTCGCCAAAAGGGGCAAGAAACTATCCGATTTTTCAACCACTTAACAAATTATAAAAGCTTCATGTCAATCATCATAAGGGAATAGAGAAAACCAAGTCCGACAAGAGGAATGGAAAGAATCTGAATGAAATCGATAATACTAAAACACCACTTAAAAAAATTAAACATGAATAAATTTTCGTTTGTCACAACGAAGGTTCAGCACGCAGAGAGAATCTTAAGTAGATGCAAGTACATATGATCAATGTTCACCATTCTCCTAAACTATTTGAGGAGTAAGAAGAGATATATGTAATTACTTGGATCATTAACTCATGTGTTATCAGTAGTAAGAAGAGACATAATGAGCAGTGGACCAAGTCTAAAAAGAACACAAGATACTCACAACACTACTGATATGTTTAAATCTTTGAATTGCACCTCTGTAACACTCATACCCAAAGTTCAACATCTCAATACCATTAGAGACTACAGAACAATCGAGGAAGTTCTAATACTACTGGTTCTGAAGGAAAAAAGGTTGTAGTTATACAGAACATATTAAGCAGCAATGTTTACTATATTAAATCATAATTTTTAAATTTGCAAGAGTTGGACAATGCAACCAATTACTCATGTAAAAGGTAATGAAAGGCATCAACAATCACATAAAGAAGAGGCATCGACAATTCAACATAAAAGCATATAGAATAGAGATACAACGAAACATATAATTAAAATAGATTTACTTGAGTTTAAAGACTTTACCTAAACAAATCTTCAAAGATTTTACCTTGAATTTCCTTGAGTTTCAGCCAAATCTATAAAAAAAATTATCAAATCTATGAAGAAAATTGAAAGAGTTAAAAAGAAATATCTTTTGATTTTCAAAGAAATATGAAGTTTGAGTGTTGAAAGTAGAAAAAAATTATCTTTTGATAAATCAACAGTGATGAAGAAGCGTCTAAGCAACAGCGACAAGTTTCCAGCAACGATGAAGTAGCGCCCAAGTAGCAGCGACAAGTTTCCAGCAATGATGAAGCAGCGTCCAAGCAGCAACACTTGATTTCCAGCAATGATGACGCAGCGTCCAAGCAACAACACCTAATTACCAGCAACAATGAAGCAATCATGTCATTGATACAAGAAAAAACAACAAATATGTATTACAACGAAGTGAAACATTAATCTACACAAAACAAAAAGTTAAGTAAGTATCTAAAATGTACAACTTTAGTTTAATACACTCTTCAATACTAACAAGTCCTCTTCTATAACTAACTATTATATCTCTAATTAAGTAGGGTGCATTACCTTTTTCCCACTCAAATACCTATACTTATTTGTTCACATACAAAAATAAATAAACCTATCAGTTATGTCCACTATAAATTTCTAATTTCAAATTCATCTTAATAAAAGACTTGTTTGAATCTCAATATCCCAAAGAGTGTCACATAAATTGAAATGAAGGAGTAGTATTTTTGTTGAAATATTTACATAAATAACTATTATTGGGTCTAACTAACAATCCATATCAGTAACTCTTCAAAAATCAAGAGCACCCCATGATACCATATAGATCTGCAAGTAAAAATGAAAAAATAAAAAAGGGGGTGGATTCAAAACTCGAAAATTTGAAGATAAAAATCAAAAGTTAGAGTACTAAACTATTCTTCAAATATGGATATTCACTTTTAGAGAATGAATCAGAGAAACCTATTGTCAAATTAGCCATACAATTGAATGAATCAAAATGGGTCTCCACTCAAAAAATCATATGACAAGCAAACAAAAACAAGAATAACAACATCAAAATCATTGTTACAAATAGGAAAAAAAAGGAATGCTTACATAACAAACAAAATAGAGATGATTGCTAAATTGTTATTCTACAAGTAAAAGACAAACAAAATAGAGCTGAAATAGAGAGAATACTTACTCAAATTTGTGAAATTTCAATTTTTAACTTTAATTAACTCACCTTCTTCCAAGATCTACAAACTCACTTAACAAAAAGGTTTCTCACTAAGCAGGTGGGTGGGGAGCAGCTAGATGTCCTCCGTGTGAGAGACGCTTCTCACTCTCACACTTAAGATTTTCTCATTCTCACACTCTAAGAGATGAGAAGTTTTGTCACACTCTCTCTCTCTCTCAAAATGAGGGAAAAGTGTTAAGTTGAGAGGGAAATATTTGAGCCCTAAAAAAATTTGGGTAAAAATTACCGATGATTTTAGCGACGGATATGCGTTTTGTCGCTAAATATTTCATTATGATTTAAGAGAAATTAGCCTACGACCAAAATATTTGTAGCAAGAAATAAAATAACACTAGCGACAAGTTGGTTCGTCGTTAAATCTGTCACTAACAAATTATCAATTTTGTCATCAATCGTATGTTGCTATTTCTGTAGGCAAATAAAGGCTCCAAATTTTAGCGCCTAATTTTAATGATAAATTTGAATTTTTGTCGCTAATCCGTCGCTTTTGAAGATCCTAATATTTTTTTTGATATTTTAGCAACCAAATGAGTTTCCCGTTGCTAATCCGTCATTATTTAGTGACAAAATATTGATTGTCGCTGAAATCCGTTGCTAAATGCTATTTTTTTTATAGTTCTTGAGAATCGCAATTGATGATGATTTTCTCGTGATGCATGAAGATAATAGTTCCTTGAGTAATGCAGCGAATGATGATATTTTCGTGATACCTGAATTTTCTCGCGATGCGTGAAGATAATACTTTCTTGAGAACCGCAGACGATGATGATTTTTCTGTGATGTATGAAGATAATGCTTCCTTGAGAACCGCAACAGATGATGACTTTTCTGCGATGCATAAAGATAATGCTCCCTTGAGAACTGCAACAAACGATGACTTTTCGCGATGCATGAAGATAATGCTCCATTGAGAGAACTGCAACAGGTGATGACTTTTCCGCGACGTATGAAGATTTTTCTCGCGATACATAAAGATTTTGCTCCCTTGAGAATCGCAGTAGATGATGACTTTTCCGCGATGCATGAAGATTTTTCTCATGATGTATGAAGATCTTTCTCATGATGCATGAAGATAATGCTTCCTTGAGAACCGCAACAGTTGATGACTTTTTCCGTGATGCACGAAGATAATGCTCCCTCTGGGTGATGACGTTGATGCTCCATTGATAGGATGATGATTCTTTATTGATGATCCATTGACAGGATAATGTTGATCCATTGGCAGTATGATGTTGATCCTTTGATAGGATGTTGCTGCTACATAGTAAGATGATATTTCATCGATGAAATGACGATGATGTCCCTCTGGGTGATGGTATTATCTCATTTGATAATACTGTAGAAATATCTCTCTGGGAGATGGTATTATCTCATTTGATAGTACTGTAGAAATGTCCATCCGGATGGTAAAAATGATGTCTTCTGGGTAGTTCACATTATCGCGTCTTATATCGACGGAATTCGTGAATATTCTTCAAATGTTCTTGATGCTGAAAAATATAATCTAGTGTCATTGAAGATGCTTGTATATGTTGAGAGTGATGCTTTCACTTATTCCTATTTTGAACACTTTGTTTTTGTTGTGACTCATGTTTTGATGGGAATTTGAACGAGGTATTGTTGCTCGTATTCTGAACTCTTTCTTTTTCTTCTGAAAAACTTCAATGACTTTCCTGCATCCACATGAAAGTTGTCAATTTTGGGGAGCTCCTCGCCCTTTTGACTTCTCCATATTCGTTGAATGGAGGAATATGATGAACTTGAGGCAATCTTATAGACCTGCATCCACAGAAAAATTGTGAGTTTTTCAAAATAAACTAATATGTGTTCACTTCTTTAATCGCTTTCTCCTTGTCTTGCTATTTTCAGTTGATCACTCTGATCACTTGCTTCTCGATAGACAAGACAAAACATTTTATGCAAAAATATTTGAAACATACAGGTAAAGTCTTTAAGAAAAAGGTTTTCAAAAAGCTGTAATTGAAAAGGTCACTGTCAAGTATCATATCACGTCAAGCTTAGTAAACGCATTTGGGGTTAATGTTTCGAGATCTTTCAGACAACTTGTTGGAAAGTTTCTGAAGATTGTTAAAGTTTGGGCGATCTGACTATTGAAATGTCAAAGATTATTGAAGTTGTCTTCTTATCTTAAAACAACGTTGGGGATCACTTGAAGTTAACTTCTGATCATGGTGGAGCTATTCACAATTGTCTTAAATCTCTAATGAAGCTGTGATGAAATTTTTGAGGTCATTCTCAAAAGAATTTGTCCAGTTAATTGTCTTGGCGTATCTTGAACCATTGATGAACGAATCATGGAATTTTTGAGATCTTCTTAAAATTTTTGTCCCATTTACAATTCTCAACGTAACTTTAGTATTGACTTGTTGGAGAGATCTTCTTTTTGAGAATTTTTGAGTCCCTCTCAAAAATTATGTCCCAGTTTCTATTGTAAAGAAAAATAGAAATCTTACGGGAGATATGACCGAGTCGTTGTGGCGCCTACGTATTTTGTTGAGGGAGGAATCATGGAAAATGTAGTTCCCCTTTCGAGGATTAATAGAAATAGGAAATTTTGATAAGGAAACGATCGAGGTCAATACAGACTACCTAAGTATCTCGTTCTTGAGAATTCAGGTCGAACGTAGTTCAAGTACAAAAGAAAACATTAATAAGGGATAAATGGGTTACCGAGGCCGACACATGCCGCCTACGTATCTCATTCTTGAGAATCTAGTTCAGACGTAGTTCATTACAAGAGATAATTTTCTAACTACAGAACATACGATGATTACAAACAAACGATGTGATTACATGGAAAGAAATTAAAAAAAACTCTGAATCTTCAAATATAATAGCTCTTGATAGCATTTGCGTCGATTGGCAACTTGAGATGAATATCTATACTCAACTACGACATGATCAAGCAATGTATTATCTAAGCAAACTGATGAGTTTTCTTTTCTGAGCTTCCATTAGATAGACATTGATTCGTGTTTCTTTGACACATTCATTTTCTTCTAGATTCACAATTTCTGTCTCATCCAGATTCACAATTTCTTTGAAAAGGTGTTCGAAAATCATGATCTCCTCGTCATGTTCTTCAAACTCATCTTCATCTACCTTATTTTGGTCATTCATCTTGTGGCATAATATGATATTGATAGGTTTAACAAACAAAATATTTTGACTGAAACAATAACAAAGTCGGTTGGATAGAAAAATTAAAGTAAGTAAATAAATTTTCGCGATAGAAGAGGATTTCATTGAAAACAAGGAAATACGAACTATGGCCATGACCATAAGTCATTTTTCCTTTTTCAAAACATTACGAGGGAAATTAAAACATAATTAATTAAAAATGACATAAAAGATGGGTTCCAGGCCTCATTCTGACTACCACCGATTTTAGAAATAACATAAAATTCATCTTTGTCTATCAAGATGAACGAGGGACCAAAAGCGGAGTGGAAGTCCAATTAGGAACTTTCTCCATTGGCTCGGCGTCTCATATGCTTGATGACTCAATCATCTCATCAACCATAACATCACCTTCTTTAGAAAGACCCCTAATTCCTTCTTCAAGATCGTCATCATTGACATATTCCTGTACCAAAAAGGACTGATACAAATGAGGCAAAGCCTTTGGTGGAACATAATTAGTTTCTGTCACGACCCATGGGTACCCCCTAGATGTAACATGGTCCTTTTAATGATGTGTGGCTAAAACCCCATTCTTAGGGGTGTGATCATGTGATTATTTGTTCTAATTAGCTTATGGGTATTGTTGTTTACTGATTTAAATGTTGAGTTGAAGTGGGTTTGATTGATAGATGTGTATTCACTCATGAATTGTAGTTGCAAATGTGATTCTAGCTTAGAATTCTGGGCTTGCTTGAGAAAGAGGTTCTAGAATTAAGGTTATCGATTGATGATTGTAGTGATTGGGTTAAGTGGGTTCAGCTCGAGAGAGTGAATCTTAATTCGATCCTACCTATCTAGCTCGAGAGAGTAGAAAAATTGAGGTATTGGGATGTTTATAATGTTATGCTTGTCGAGGTTTGAGACAACTCGCTTGAATCGTAATAGTTGTTCGAGAGAAAGCTATTGCATATATAGTCTAGCCTACCTACTAAGATTCAATAATTGCTAGTAAATTATAATAACCCATATAGCGAAATTAGCCTTTAATCGATCACATCCCCGAGAATCCCTCTCTACTTATCTATTCCCCTATTTTCATAATTTTCATAGTTGTTAATTGACAAACCTAATCCCCCCCATCTGATATTCATTGTCAATCCTTATAATTTACTTTGCTTGGCTTTGATAATGTCTACTTCTATAACCGGTTAGAACACACTCTTTACTTCTTAATTGAATTATCTACCGTATCACTCCCTGTGGGATTGACCGCAGCTCTTTGTTAGGTTTATACTAGATTACGATCGCCTACACCTAGTATTAGATGAGGTGTAGTTGAGAGTTTATAAAAAAAATGACGCTGCTGCGGGGACTGGTGTTTAGAATTCTCTTATTGAAGGTTGGTTGTGATCTTATTGTGTTATAGTTAACCTATTTACTTTTGTTTGTTATCTTTGAGCAGGTGACGAAATGAGTTTCAACAGAAGCAACTCCAGTTAGCTGGGACACAATGACGACATCGGAAAACTTAAACAATGTGAATGAAGTACATTTGGGTTGTGTAGGTGTTATTCGATTGCCTCCGGTCGAGGAAAATGTTGTGTTCCACGTGACAAGCACGATGTTGCAATTATTGCAAATGAAAGGGTTGTTTGGAGGCTTGGCTCATGAGGATCCCCATAACCATATCCGAAATTTTGTGGACGTTTGTGGCCCTTTTTCTTTCAAGAACATCTCCTAAGAGTTTGTTCGACTTCAATTGTTCCCTTTTTAACTGATGGGGGAGGCAACTAAGTGGTTACCCAACCTACCAAGAGACTCCATTACCACTTGGGATGAACTTATGAAAGCGTTCTACATAAGGTTGTTTCCTCCTTCGAGGATGATGTCTTCAAACGCTTGGATGGTAAATCGATCCACGAGACTTGGCTGCGATTCTAGAAATTGCTACTGCAATGTCCGACTCACAGAGTCCCAAAAAACGTCTTGTTACAACATTTCTATTAGAGTCTAGATTCGGTGAACAAAGGTGTGGCAGATCAACTTGTCCAAGGGGGAATCATGTAGCAGACATTCGAAATTGCATCCACTTGTCTTGATGGCATGACCAAACTCAATCGTGCTTGGTATACGAGAGAGGATCAAGTGTCTCCTTTAACCTTTAGGATGACCAAGGAAAAAATTAAAAAGGACCAAGAGCGAGATCAAAACAGGGCCAAGATGATGACCCAAATGGATTTGTTGTCAAAACATCTCATGGGTAGTGGTCCTAAAGCAAGTTCTAATGGACGTAGGGAAAACAAGTTCTAGAATTAGCATTGCACATTGATTATGTCCTCCAACGCACTTTATCACCATCCCACCTCTGTACCCCTATCTCACAACACCACCCATATCCTCATGTTGGTTCGATTATATACAAATACTTTTAAAATAATATTTTTGTTACTTGCATACCGAACACACCCTTAGTAATAGAAACAAAGGGAACAATCAAACTAAAGCAACAAATACAACCAAGAGCAATCGTACTATACCTTTTTGGGTGTTGCTAGATTTCCATCAACATCAAACAGAGCAATTAAACCAGTTTTCCTTGCAGCCATTTTTATCTTTCTATACTTCTCACCAACTCTTCAATGCATTCAATGGCCAAACATTCACCCTTATCAGCTACACTTGATAAAACCAAAATAAAATCCAATACAAAAGTTCACAAAGATGAAATGAAACAAATCAAATTATATAATCACAATATATAGTTGTACTGATTTGTACAACACATTGGGCGGTGGTACTTTGCGTACTCACTAGAAAGAAGTATTCAACAAGAAGACAAAATAAAGCAAAATCAGTTACAGAAAATGCAAAATTTACACCGATTAAAGAAGAGACGTGCAAGTGAGCAATTTTCCACCGCTTGCATTCATTGGCTTACCTCAGCAAAAATTAGTTAGGAGAATCGAACGCAAATTTGAGATCGAATGTGGATATTGGGATTGGTGGTGTGGTTGTGTTCTTTTCACTCAAAGGCTGCCCACTTAAGTTTTTAGATCTATGTCCCAATATATGTTGAGTCTATGTGGTTGGTTGTGCAACGTATTCTTTTTTTATAATGTGTCATATATAGTAATATATTGTATTGTACTAAGTTTGAATAGGTTGAATCGCTTTTCGTGGTTACGTAAGGTAATGTTGATGATAATTCTACAAGAGAATATGTATGTTGTAAAGTATTATGGTATAAGGTAAAGGATAAATAGAATTATTAAATATTCCCGTTTCAAAATAATTGAATTGTTAAAACATTTTTCATATTTTAAATTAACTTAATTGTTCAATCTTCAAAACTACTTTTAGAGTATTCTTTCATTTGAATTTTCTACGTAATGAGATCAAGAAACTTTTATTGCTTTGAATTATTCTAAAGAGTAATTTGACAATAATTAATAAAGGCAAAAATGAAAAGTAATATCTAATTTATATCCTAATCTTCTTTTTTTAAAGGTGTGAAACACTCCAACAATTCAATTGTTTTGAAATGGATGGAATGATAATTAAAAATAAAATGAGAAGAAACTATTAAGGTAATGACACAATTAATATCAAATCGGTTGTTACACAAAATAAGTTTTTTCCTTGTTATCTGATATGAATTCAAACGATATGATATAACAAAATTTAAATAACAATCAAAACAGACATTACTACTAAACTAACAATACAATACAACTAATAACACCCATTTGTATAACTATACAGATTTTTGGGACCATTATTGTGAGAGAGGAAACAACAAACAAGACACATTTGAAGTTTCCAAGTTTTAGAATTATTGGGTATAGGATTGGGCGTTCGGTAGGTTCGGTTCGGTTTGTAAATGTCGGTTTGTTTTTTGGATTTCGATTTGGCAAAAATGTGAAACCAAACCAAACTGAAAGAAATTCTATTTGGTTCGGTTATTACAATTTCGATTGGGTTTATTTCGGTTTGGTTTTTTATTTAACCAAATTTAATTAACAGTGGTTTGTGGCTATGTTGTTGGTCAAATAAATCAACAATCAGCACTAACAGTAACACCTACCAGCAAATCAGAAGCATGTTATTGATTGTTGATACATTTTTTACAAGAGCTTTTGAAACCATACAAGTAAGAAG
This sequence comes from Solanum stenotomum, assembly GCF_019186545.1. NCBI lineage: Eukaryota > Viridiplantae > Streptophyta > Magnoliopsida > Solanales > Solanaceae > Solanum > Solanum stenotomum. Next base: position 6,906,511 of record NC_064287.1, on the reverse strand, counting down.
CAAATGCGAACCAATACATTGGATTTCACAAATATTAAATGAAACAAATCCAATTATGTAATCGCAATATATAGTTGTACTCATTTGTACATCACAACGATCGGTGACACATTGCGTACTCACTAGAAAAAAAGTATTCAACAGGATGATAAAATGAAGCAAAATCAGTTACAAAAAATGCAAAATTTACACCGATTGAAGAAGAAGAGACATTCAAGTGAGCAATTTTTCACTGTTTTATTGTGCATTTATTGGCTTACCTCAACAAAAATTGGCTCGGAGAATTGGATGCAGATCTGAGATCAAATTGCCTTTGAGTAATTTATAGTGTGGATATTGGGATACCGGGTTGAGGTGTTTTTACTCAAAGAGTGCCACTAGCATTTTTTAAGATCTATATGTCTGAATATTTGTTATGTGGTTTCTTTCAACTAGTATCCAATTATATTGTTCCAACTCATTCATTTTTGTCATAATGTTGCTAAAATCTTATAAATTTGGGAATAGTAAGTGCTTCTTATTCTTAATCAGATGTTTCGGATTTAAGAATCTATTTGGAAAATCATTTTGGTAATTGGATTTGATATAATTGGGTGTAATTACATTGTATGTTCTGTTTGGTTGATTATGTAATTACTTGGTTTGTGTGTAATTGACAAGGGTAATTATACTCTCCAATTTTCAAATCTGTGAATTGCTGGTAATTACTACTCTAGTAATTACACTAATTTCAATTACCAGGTGGCTTTTCAAATCGGCCCTAAATCTTTTTGGGTATGAAATTGTCTTTGTTAGGGTGTACTTTACTCATAATGTGGGGTTTTTTGTTGTGAATTTAGATTTAGTCAGGCTCCAATATGGAATCGGACACTGGATTGGAGATCAAAAAAATAAAAAAATTGTCATTTATCCATGGTTAATTAATACGGTTCACTTACTTGTCCACTAATTTAAAAATAGATTTTTCTTTTTTATCGTCCTTTTTAAAATATTAAGAAAAGATAATTATTTTTCTTCTATATTTTATCCTTTAGCATTAGTTATTATTTTCCAAGATCTAATACAAAATATTAAGTACTAATTTTTAGAAATAATCTAGTAAAATACTATGTTGATTATTATTTTTTAATGTGTGTGTCAACTAAATATGACAAGTAAAAGTGAACAAAGGGAGTAATTAATATTATATGATTCAATTTAAGTATTTTACGTTTTTTAGTTTGTCTCCAAAAAAGTCTGTATATTGTAAGTTTTCTAATTATAATATTCTACATGATAAATTTATGACACAGGATCTACAAGACTATACACATCTTTTATTGAGATCATAAAATTCAAAAGACTTTTTTTATTTCTTAAACTTCGTGCCTAGTCAAACTTAAATTAGGACTGAGGGAGTATATATTTACTATATGTTAAATTATTACTCTCTCTGTCCCTTTTTACCTGTCCAATTTTAATTTTTTACTTGTCCATTTTTACGGCTGGGTGTTCGGTCAGTTCGATTCGATTTGTAAATTTCGGTTCAGTTTTTCTATTTTTGGTTTGGCAAAAATGTGAAACCAAACCAGAATGAAATAAATGCGATTATTACAATTTTGGTTCTGTTTATTTTGGTTAGATTTTCGGTTAAACAAAATTTAATTAATAGTGGTCTTTAGGTTGTGGCTTGTGGTTGTGTTGTTCAAATAATACAACAATCAACATTAACTTCTATAACAATCAACACTCAACAATACTCTCCAGACTCCAACAATCTATGCCATATAGTTTGGCTTTTGCCTTCAAATTTCAACAAACATTTAACTTGCAAAATACCATATGATTGACTAAAATATTCAAACAAAACTGATAATTCTTTTCCAAGCAGTCCAGCCGACAACAACATTAACAAACTAGGCGAGTATAAGAATAAAAAGACTATCAAGAGTCAAGACAACAACACTAGAAAATTCAACAAACTTTTGTCCAGCCCTAAAATAGAGTTTGTTACAAACTAAAGTCCAGCTACCAGTAGGCATCATAGAAATTTGCAGCAATCGAAAGATTTAGAAAACTAACAAAACATTATTGCAACCTCTAGTGTGTGAACGATAAAAAAGTAAAAAAAAAACAAGAAGAACAACAATTAGCCGTACAAGACATTACTGATTACAAACTAACAGTAACACCTACCAGCAAATCAGAAACATGTTATTGATGGTTGATACATTTTTATCAGAGGCCTTGAAACCATACAAGTAATAAGAACATGCGAAGTAATACATTAGATTTACTCGGTACAATTACTGTTTTAGGATGATACTAATTTAGGAATAGTGCATATGTTGTATTATTTTTATTTGATTTTTTAAAAGCCAATAATTGGTAGAAAAGTCAGTTAGAATAATTTGTAACAAAGATGCGGCAACAAAAAATGAAATCGAGATGGAGGAAACCACACGAGAGAGCAGATACACGGTCAAGATTGACAGGGAAGTGTCCTTTAAGGGGATGCTCATCACTCCATATTCAAAAAACAGTCGATTCATAAACAACATCAAGGACAAAATCGAGAGGAGGATATGTTAATTGATGAGCCAATAGGGAATGTGAAAACAAACACGGAAAGCACAATCCCCACAAACGAAGGAATGGAGACGATGAGCACAGACCTTCGAGGCGCGAGTCGCGAGCACTAAGCAGTTGCAGGTTACGAGCACTCAGCAGTCAGAAGGAGCATTATCTTCATGCATCACATAAAAGTCATCATCTGTTGCGGTTCTCAAAGAAGTGTTATGTTCATGCATCTCGAGAAAGATCTTCATTCATTGGGAGAATAATCAGTCCTACGCAGGGGTACAATCCTAAGTTATGCTTCCAAAGAAAATATTTGTCCTTGATTTCTTGTCATCTTCGGATGTCCACGCTTTTGGATGGAATAGCAGCTTGTAGAGCTCCTTCTTCGACTACAACAAACAATTAGAACTCTCTACCCCAAGAAACAATGGTTTGCCAAACGACGTATACATTCTTTAAATTTAAACATATAGGAATGATTGTCTTTTTATTGACCAATGGGCCAAATAGACACAAGGTGGGCTTCTAATGGGCCCAACACGCCTTGGATGTTGGGTCATCTAGTTCAAATGCGCTAAATTGAGGGATTTGGTTTTGCTCTACGCTAGTTGACTAAGAATGACTTTTGAAAGACCGAGAACTCAAGCAGACAACTTAGGCTAGAACTATGACAACCATTGGACGCATGACTAACTAATAAATTGTTAGTCATTCTGTAAAGAGTTATGTATAAAAAAGACCACCTACGGTATCGCAAAACTGTTCTCTAATATACTGCATTTAATGTCCTGGTGACGAAAGATGCCACGGATGCAAAATGACAGTTAATAGAAATTATAACAAGTAAAGCATAGATAAAACAATTCAACAATTATCAATAAAAAGTCAAATAGTCAAGTAATTATGGTTATAACTTAATTAAATCTCCAGTAGAGTCGTCATTTCTATTTTATCGTAAAATAAAGAAAGACTTTAATTTTCAAAAATCAATTTAACTTACGTTTTAAAGAAAAAACGATTTTCAAAGAGAGTCGCCACTTAATTTTTTGAAAGAAATTAAGAAAACTTATTAAATTTTCAAAAGATATCCTCTTTGGAGTCTAAGAACGTGTAAGCAGATTTTGTTGTGAATAGACCATCCGAAGTTAGATGCCACACGATTTTATCATCAATGGATCTCGTGCTAGGGACATAAGTATTGTGTATAGAAAAAAAATGAGGTACTGGGGTAAGGAGAAGGATAATCTATTAAAATTCTAAACCCCATTGATGAGAAGGTCTTTGATCTTAATATTTTTCTCATCTCGATTTAGAGGACCTTGAATACAACTTCTAATGCTATTTAAGAAAAGATATCCAAATATCATGCCAAAAGTTAATCGAACAACCATTATTGACGACCTATGAGGTAGCTTTGTTACAAGTTTTCATCAATTAAGGATACACTTCCAGGTGGATGATGAATTAGCTCTAAGGGATCTGTTTGGTTGAAGTCTATATTAATTAGTGGGCAATAGGGTTATTATTCTTTTTCTAATAGTGGTGTTTCACAACTTGATTACTTGAACCAATCCTAATTCATTACCCATTGTACCAATCTTGTTACATTGTAGATAGCTATGGTGAGAGTAAAAAAAAAGAGTTATTTAAAGAAAAGAACTCCTCTCATGAAAAGGATTATCATAGAGAAAACAAAACAAAACTCTCTTAAAAGTAAATGATGATTCTTGAAAAATCAACAAGAAAACTCAAAACAGTCACAAAAATTTTAACACTGACAAATCCACAATCCATGACAAGAAAAAAGAGTTCGAATTGCCAGCACTCATGACAATCGAGTCTCACCTATCGATCCCATGAATTACTCTGTTCTGGTAAATTCATCTGACTACTCATGAGAGGGTATATCATCAGTATATCTCATTGTATATTTGACGAAGCAGAATGCTGTCTAGCTAAAAAAAAAGACTGAAACTTTAATATACACAACTGAATTCTCTTGAAGCTTTCTCGACTGAAAGAGACTATTATTGAGCTACCTATTTGGATGCAAAGTTTGGATTTCAAGAAAAAGTACTACAGTCATGTTATAATTTTGATGAGAAAATTCAATACAAGAATTATTGCAATTATTCATTTTTGTCATGCATAGAATACAAGCATACAATCGTGTATTAGCGAACAACAACAAGCTCAAGAACTTCTATTATCCTTGTTGAGGAATAGAAAAGAACATGGTTTCAATGTCTCCTCCGAGCTAGTAACTGGGAAAAGATAAAAGAAAACAAATAGCAGGTAATGTGATTCCCTTAGTAATTATGCAAGAGAATAACTATTCAAACATCAAAAGAATGAAGTTTTAGGCAAACCTGTGTGACCCACAGTTCTCTCAGACTCATAGATCTCATGGTCATTTCCTCCCTATTCAATAAAAATCACAACTCTTATATCAGTTCGAACATGAAAAGAGAACTTCAAGCACGACAGTAACTAAAGATTACCTTGTATGTTTTGTCTCCGAAAAAGTGAATTTCATTAAATTCTTTAAGGTATCTCAACTAATAAGTCTTGTCCCAACCTTGGGGAAAAACATGTCATGACCAAGATCCCCAAATCATCTATCAGTAATATACTTAAAACATTCAGCGGTCAATGAGCACAAGAATAGATTTAAGGATGCTTACATCAAAATTAATTTGTCCTCCAATGGAGAAGTTGAGATTAAAATGTGCAAACTTTTCTCTGAGCACTGATACCATAGTTTCCCGAATCTTCTGTACCCAATTATAGTTTCAATTGTCTTTAAATCATAGAAAAAAAATTCTATCGGAGGTACATTAATGCAAAACATATATTCAATACTAGAAAAATTATCTATACCTTGTCATACTTTTCAAATTTATCCCTTTCTTCCTGACTATAGTTCCTCCCAATAGGTGAGACATTTAGCATGCCACTTCTAAACTCAATGAATGTTCCTCTGCAAAGAAGAATGATTAAGAAGTTTGCCACAACGAAGTAGATAATTTAACCTTTGATCTATGTTTGCTTGGATCCTTCAAAAATGTCGTCGGGTGTGTGTCGGGTCCTCCAAAAACAATTTTTGGAGGATCTGGCAGAATGGCATGGGTGCGGCGGCATTTTTGGAGGATCCAAGCAACATAGACTTTGATATGCTCACCTCTTTATTGGAATATCCAAGTCAGCAATGTAATGGAGGGTAAAGTTTATAAATTCCTGCATATCATTTGCATCCCATCAAGATATTTCTTGGCCATCTATGTATAAACTCATTTATACTTCAATTGGGTGAACCTAACTATAAACATTAAGTCCCACCCAATTATATGCAACATACACACACAATTAACTCTTTAGGGAATGTGTAATAACTTGGTTTTCAGATTTTCGTAAACTATCATAAACATTTCTTCGAACTTTACGAAATACCACGTCAGAGTAGTTTTTCAAAAAAGTACAAATTACATAGTAATCTCTCTTGTTTGCTCTTGGGCAAATTATCCTTCACCTTAGAGATAAAGATATTACAGAGAGACTAATTTATCACTTCAATGAAATTATTTTCCATAAGTTAAACAAAAAATAATTAGAAGGATCACTAAGCCTTTATTGAACTGCAGTTGGTTGGGTATGCTTCCCTCTTTGAACTATTACAAAAATAAAACATTTCCTCGTTAAATAAGAAAAACACATTGACTAACCTTAAGCTTCGCGTCCCCAGTTTATCGCTTCAAGCTCTGCACGCACACCGGGAGTTATGTCATTTCATAACAAATCACCCTACTAATTAAAAACTAAGGAGAACGAAAGAAGCGATGCACATTGAAGATGGGAAGAAAGAAAATTTCTTAGAGTTGTTCGGTAGTTCCATATTTCATGAGACTATTATCTAGTTTAAACTTGGTACGAAGTGCTTAAGTAGTGGCAACAAGGATGTTGTTTTTAGTTGATAAAAACAGTATCTAAAGATTTTGTTTCGTCACAAAGTAAATATGCACTCACAAGCAATATTATAGAGATATGATATCAAATTCAAGTCAGTAAAATTACCTGTTCGCAATAAGCTTGCCATCTTTATGTGCTACAAGATGATTTCAGAGAAAACATAACCATAGTCATTTGTAACTGCATCACAAATATTAGGAAGATCAAAATGTTATCATTCTCAAGAAATTCTTTTAGATAGGTTAGTTAATAGACACATATAGGGAACCAAGGGACATGCATGACCTCAAAGATTGTTTAGCACTAAAGTTGGGCAGAAAAAGGTACATTTCAACAGGTAACATGGAGCTATAACCATAAGACTACGTATGCCTTTCTAGTGGAAAGGTCTTTTCATTTTTTAAATCAAAAGATAGTTCAGTGCTCATGGCTAGTGAACTCATCGTTCCACACTTCAAATATTTCCTAATACTACAAGAAATTTTAGATACTGAGCTAGAAACATGAGCTCTAATAAGTTGAGGTAGCACATTTCTTCATCCCAACTCCAAGTTTAGGATATATGATAGTTAAGCTAACAAGTATTACCAAGCTGCTCTAATATCTTGACAAGGTCAGAACCTCCAACAACTCTAACAGTAACAACCTGCAGGTTGACAAAATTGTTAAGACAAAGAATCCTTGAGAGGAAAAATAAAATATAAGTGGAAAAGAGAGAGAAGAATAAAAGAGTATAGCAGAAGAATCATCTATATTTCTAAGTTCCTGCATGAATTTCAACATTTGTGGAAAGAATTCCTGAAATTTTGATGTAAATTATCCAAAGAAGAATTGTTTTTTTAACCCGTTTTGGCCATCAAGCCATTTATTAATTTCATGCCCATTGGGCTAATGTTCAAAAGATGGATCAAAATTGACCCTACAAAAATAAATAAAAAAATAAAATAAATAAACAAACCAAATAAATTCTATTTCTAAAAGAACTAAAATGAAATTAGAAATTGGAACTGTCCAGACACTTTATAGTCAGCCATCTCCTCACCGATTTTGTGCTGGTAAGGACCATTTCTAACTTGATGCCGAGATCCTGCCACCAAGGTATATCCTTCATCCTCTCTTTTTGATTTCCTTCATTTTGTGTTACTATTTGTTGTTCTGAACTCTGTTTGTTTGGTTTATATATCGTATCCCTGTGATTGTTGGGTGAGCTCTCTCTGTTGGGATTTTACTGATTTCCATTGATTTCTAAGAAGTAGAATGAACATCATATGATGTTGATACCACCACTGCTCAATCATCAATTTGGTCAGTGTTGCCCCTTCTATTTGAGTTGTCTGTTTTTTGTGTTTACCGTAGTGGCTCACCATTTGTAATTGCATGTATGTCCATGTCTTATTGTTCTACTTTTGTCCATTTTGATATGTTTTGTTTATATTTGTACCTGCAAAATTGAGCAAATTTTTAGTAAAAATCAGATCCTCATAATTCGCCTTTCTGAGGATTTGAAATTGAGGAACAAATTTCCATTGATGCACCTCCTCTGCTTCTAATACATGTTTATTTTCTGCATTGTTTGATTCTTAGATAGGTTACCACTAGTTTATCATTGTTCTCTATTCTCTTGCCTTGAGATTCTAATTCTTGAAAACGGTTCACCCGAATTGTCCCTTTCTATAGGGCTAGGTTAGCTAGGTAATTGGCTAGTTTGTTCCCTTCTCTAAAAATGTGTGATATAATCAATGTTTTCCCTTGCATGAGCTTCCATATTTCCTACAGAATATTCACTACTTTCCATGGTATTTCCACTCTCTCAATGTTTTTAAGTACTAGAGAATCAATTTCTATAATCACCTTGTCTAGTTGTGATGTCTTTTTGTACTTTAAAGCATGTAAGAGTGTTGTTGTTTCTGCTTGTGTATTAGCACTTAAAGGTTCATCAATCTCCTTAGCCTGAGCTTGTATGATATCCGCTTTCTTATTTCTCACACAGAAACCCTAGGAGCTTCTTCCTAAGTTTCTTTTTGATGCTACATCAATATTTACTTTAATCCAACCAGTATATGGTGGTCTCCAAATAACTCTAGTTACCTTTATTGTTGGATTATAGTTGTGAATAACCTCTACCACCATTGCCCATTTGTATGGGATGTACGTGCAGTTTCTCCTCCTAGTTTTCATGAATTGAATCAATGTATACATAATTTGATAGATCACCTTGTTATATTCCCATGTCTTATTGTGTTTCTCCTTTTCCACAACTCCCATACTATGATAGAATGGACAACCTGAAATATATACTTAATCTGGTGATGTGCATCGATCTCCCACTATAAATTAATAACTTGGGATAGATGCATGTTCTCCACGTTGATTCCTACTAGCCCATAGAAGTGCTTCCATACCATTTGAGCTACGGGGGAGTGTAGGAATACATGAGAAGTGTCTTCTACTTTAGGATTTTCACAACAATAGCATCTTGAAGAGAATTGAATTCCCCACTTCTTCAATGTATCATCTAGATGTAGTTTAGATTTCCACATGAAAAAATAGATTTTAATAGGCATGCCTTTGATCCACATGAGGTTGTACACCTTGTTAACTTCTTTTTTTTGTCTTACTTTCTGGAATGCAGTGCTTACTGTAAAATTTCCCCTAGATTCCAATTCCCAATAAGGTTTATCAAACTCTTCAGTGTGACTGATTCTTTATACAATGTGATCTGCCAAATCTTGAGGAAGTAATTATTTTAAAGTTTGTTCATTCCAATGACCTGTTTCTGCCACTTCTTTGACTAGAATAACTATTTGGTCGTACTCAAATTCTTGGGGAATAATTTTATATAGAGCACCCAAACATGTCCAATTATCTAGCCAAAAATTAGAACCACCTTGCTTAATTGACCACCAAATTTCAGGTTCTACTTCTTCTCTGCATTTAATCATTTTCTTCCAGATATATGTGCTTGTCTTAGCTTGTATCACCACTGCATGATGTTTCTTCAAATTTTTGTTGCTCATATAACTTCTCCACAATGATTCTTTAGTTCTCATGTTCCACCATAGCTTTGCAAATAGTGCGTTAGATATATCTTGAAGACTTCTGAAACCCACCCCACCTTCTTCATATGGATGACATAATGTTGTCCAAGTTGCCAAGTGTTTACTAGAGTTTCCAACTGAGTCGCTCCAGAAGAATTTAGCAAACATTCAGTGTAGTTGGGCTATGACTCCAGCTGGAGGGTCACATGTTGATAAGAAATGAATAGGCATACTATTCATGACACATTTTATCAAAGTTGTCCTTCCTTCTATAAATAAGAGTTTTCCTGTCCAGGAACTCAATCTATTTTGGACTTTATCCAAAAGTTCTTTATAGAAAATATTTTTTCTCCTACTATAATACATTGGCACACCCAAATAGGTGAAAGGAAAATCTTTCTTTGGAATTTTTGTCACAACATATACCTGATCCACTAGAGCTTGGGGGGTGAGATAATGCATGAAGACCGCACTTTTTGCTTTGTTAATCAGTTGTCCACTTACCTTTTCATACACTAACAAGGTGTTCATTATCAACTCTAAAGAATATTTTTCTACTGATGCAAATATGATAATATCATCTACATAAGCTAAATGGTTCACATATGGACTCCACTTTGGCATTCCATACTCCTTGTACCCCTTTTTACAAAGAAGAAAAATCAATATCGTTATGGGGGTAATTAAATGTAACACCATATATCCGAAAAGGGAAATGAACTAGATTTTGGGAAGTTGCAGGTGCCAGCCACGGAGGCCAACCACTGCCCGTGGGTTGAACCACGGACCGTAGGTAGGTCCGTGGGTTGAACTACGGACCGTAGGTAGGTCCGTGGGTTGAACCACGGACCGTAGGTAGGTCCGTGGGTTGGCCACCCTGCCTAAATGGTTTATTTTTTGTTCTGCCGATTCTTCATCTTGATATTTTTCTTTAGTTATTATTTGTATATCTGTTTCAATCATTGATATCGTATTCATTATCTGATTGATGAACAATATTCGGAAACAAGCGAAACATATACGGAACTTTTAGCAAACATAGATAATACAAAGAATTTAGAAATAAATACAGGAGACATAGACATGGATGAAAAACCTAGTACATCAGGAATAAAAAACCCAAAAAATTGGAGTCTAAATCATGTAGGTCTATTTCATACCATTGTTGATTTAATATATCTTCTGATTCGTTATCATTAAATATTTTATCCCATATTATTCTTCTTAATTCAATTAGGTCAAGATCACGACAAGACCTACGGACCATAGTTCAAACCACGGTCCATGGTCAGGGCCCGTGGTTTGAATCCAAAAATCTAGTTTCTGACCATGAACGACGATCCACCAGGATGGGCCATGGGTCAGACCACGATCCGTCGATTGGGGTCCATAAATGGTCAGTTGTCAATTATTTTTAGAGGCATTTAGATCTTTTCTTGATTAATTAATTCCTATACTGTGTTGTTTTGCCTATGTTTAGGATCCCCTATATAAGTCTTTTAACCCCCAAATTCACCCCCATTGATTTCATTCTTCCAAATTCCCAAAAGAAAACCAATTCCTCTCCAATATTCTCTCTCTAGAAACTTGAAGAAGGAGGAGGAGGATTCATCTAGGATGTCAAACTAAGGTTCCAATTTCTCCATTCAAGGCTAGCATTTGGACTCAAGGTATGATAGTTTTCATCCATGGATTCCTTTCATACACAAAGTTCCCAAATTCCTCTATTTCAAATGGTAGAATTCCGTAATTGAGTTAGGGTTTTCATCAATTAGCATGGGTTCTTATCATTATTGATTTAAATGATCTAATTATGGATTTATATGCATGAATTGATGAATTTCAATGCTTTTATGATGAATTCCCCGATGAACCCAAGTGATCTCTATGTTTTCAAGTTATGAACAATATGTTGAGGGATTTTGATCTTTAAGGAAGAGTTTTATGAATTGAGCATGTATTGCTAGTTTTACATGAATTTATGATGAAATCCATATCTAAACCATTATTTCTAAGAGTTGATGATTGAAATTGGGTTTTGACCTCAATTAGGAGGTAAATTATGGACTTATGCATTGTTTATGAAATTTATTCAAATGTCTTAAGGATGCTTTGAGAGTAACGTACCAATGATGATGAGTATGACGTGTTATTTTTAAGGTTTTCTCATGTACACATACTAGTATGATGTGAAAGGTTTTCTCACATAGAAAAGATTCTTAGGTTGAAAGGCTTTCTCACCTAATTAAATCAAAGAGTAGGATCTATCTTCATGAAACTAGCTTGAATCAGTAGGCGAAGGGCACCCTTTCATGAGTAATGAAGTCAAGTAAGAAATGACTATTCCGTGGAAATTTATGTTTAGCACTGAGTGGATATTGATAGTGAGATGGAAGTCTCCCGTAGTAGAGGTCGGGTTTCCAAAGTAATCTCAAGAGATGTAAGCTCCGTCGGTAGTGGAGGCCGGGTTTCTAGAAGAAATATCCCAATCCCATAACTATGTGCCCACATAGGTTAATTAGCTAGTGGATCCACTTAAACTAGAAGTTCAAGGTTCTACCTTTGGCAAGTAGGACACCTCTTTTCGGTGTGGGGTAGACACTGGATTCCATGTTATAGCTCACATGGTCTCAATGTCAGTTAAGACTAACTTCCCCACAAGTAATAATGAACTAAGGTTACTCAAGGATTATCACATATGAGTTCAAAGATGTTAAACAAGAAGTTAGCTTGTATTGACCATGATTTATGACTTATGTTTTATATCTCTTTCATATGATGTTTAACTTGGTCAATTGCATGTCATGAAATGAAATGTTCCTTTTTAGCATGTATTAAATTTTTTATGCATGGCCATCATACTTGGTACATTGTTTTGTACAAACTCATACTCTTCCCTACATTTTTCCTAAATGTTGGGTCTGATATTCAGGGTGCTCGATTTTGTGGCTAGTGGGTGATTTGATTGATTCTCGAGCTTTGGTGAGTCCTCATGCTTCGAGGATGGACTTTATTGTTTTCACTTTCTTTCATGTTTTTTCTCTTTTGGATATGATGTATGGTCTAGGCCCAATTTCATTCTATTGTATTAGATGTCTATGTTGAGACATGAGTTTAGACTTCCACTTTTTGTTTTATAAAATGTTTTGGACTTGAACTATTTTACTCTTGTTGTTCTATTTCGTATGTTATGAGAACTAAGTGGCTTGTATGGAGTCCTTCGGGGTTCTATACACCATGTTACATCTAGGGGGTACCCCTGGGTCATGACAAACTTGGTAATTAGAGCACAAGGTTCGAAATGATCCTAGGATGTCTCATAGGCAACATCTAGTAGAGTCTTGTTCATAAGTGTGAAGCGCGCCATATTTATCAATGAGAGGCTACAAGATGATTAGGAAACTCCACTTCTTTTATTACTCTTAAGTCGTCCGATAGAGTTTAACTCTATAAAGTCTCTCTCCTAAGATATGGCTACCCGAAGAGCTTATGCTAGAAGGAATGTAAGGGAGAATGCGGAACAAGAAGCTCATCCCCAAGCTCCTTAAGTTTCGGTCAATCCTTTGGCCAAGCATGTATCTAATCCAAAGTTCAGGGCCATTTTTCAAGTGTTGGCTCAAGCAGTAACGGCCCAAGCCAATAGGGAGGTTGTGGTTCCCGCAAGCTCAAATGTGAATTTGGCGTCTTCAAAAGTGAGGGACTTCACAAGGATGAATCCTCCAGAGTTTCATGGTTCTAAAGTTGAGGAAGATCCTCAAGAGTCTATCGATGAGGTCTATAAGATTTTGATGATCATGGGAGTTACGTCGGTGGAAAAGGCGGAGTTGGCCGCTTATCAATTGAAAGGTGTGGCTCAAGTGTGGTATAATCAATGGAAAGAAGGGATACTGGAAGATTTGGATCCTCTTGATTGGGAGAAGTTTAAGGTCATGTTTCTTGATAGATTCTTTCCCCTTGAGATAAGGGAAGCTAAGGTGCTAGAGTTCATTAACCTTCGATAAGGGAGTATGAGTGTGAAGGAAAGTTCACTAAATTGTCTAAGTTCACTCATGAAATGAAAGGTTTCATAGAAACTTTGTTAGGCTTTGTTGCTCTCATAGTTTTCATGTCCTCAACACTTGTCTTTTTTTATAAGTTAAAGAACGTTAGACGGATTTTACAGCCCCCATCTGTAGGAAAAATATTGTTCCATATAGCTATTACGTGTGCCAGAAGAGTATAATCGTATTTTTTTTTATGTTTTTTACTGAAAAAATACAATCTCTATATATCTCTGGAATAATTAATTGGATGCTTTCTCTTGAGAATCATATTTTTGTAAGCTTCCTACTTTTCTATATGTCTTGTTAGAGGGGTGGGGTAGGGGGTTCTGATTAACGCTCAACTACACCTCATTTAATACTAGGTGTAAGCAATCTTAATCTAGTATAAACCCAACAAAGAGTTGGGGTCAATCCCACAGCGAGTGATACGGAAGAGAATTCAATTAAGAAGTAAATAGTGAATCGGTAATAGAAGTAGACATTATTGAAACCAAGCAAAGTAAATTATAAGGTTTGACAACGAATGTCAGATGGGGGGATTAGGTTTGTCAATTAACAACTATGACAATTATGAAAACAAGGTAATAGAGAAGTAGAGAGGGATTCTGGAGGATGCGATCGATTAAAGGCTAATTTCACTATATGGCTTATTGTAATTTACTAACAACTGCTGAATCTTAGTAGGTAGACTAGACTATATATGCAATAGCTTTCTCTCGAACAACTATTACGATTCAAGCGAGTTGTCTCAAACCTCGACAAGTATAACACTATAAACAACCCAATGCCTCAATTTATCTACTCTCTCGAGCTAGATAGGTAGGATCGATTTAAGATTCACTTTCTCGAGCTGAACCCACTACAACCCAATCACTACAATCATCAATTGATAACCTTCATTCTAGAACCTCTTTCTCAAGCAAGCCCAGAACACTAAGCTAGAATTGCATTTGCAACTACAATTCATGAGAGAATACGCAACTATCAATCAAACCCACTTCAAATCAACATTTAAATTAGTAAACAACAATACCCATAAGCTAATTAGAACAAATAATCACATCCCCAAGAATGGGGGTTTTAGCCACACATCATAAAAAGGCAGAAACAATTACCAATTATGTTCTCCATGAACTGGGTGAGTGATGTTGGAGCAGAAGAAAGTAATGCACATCAGAAGAGAAATAAAAAGAGAAAAAGAAAGGTGAAGGAACTTCATTTTGATACAGCTGAACTGGGCATTACTAGTTCAAAGAAAAAGGAGCGAAAGAAGCATATAGCATTGATGCCTCAGCCAAAAATCCTTCTTTTACTTTCCTGGCTTAGAGATAGTAGTAACATTTACTTGAAATAAACTTTGCTATAATATCAGAGGTGAGCGTTGAAGTAGAGGTAGAGCCATTGTTTTATGTCAATCTTAAATGTTTATGCCACATATCTTGTTTAGGAGAACAACTAAACCAACTCTATTTCATGAGAGAAAAGGGTTATGCATTTTAATCCGGGGTATTCAAGGGAGTCAAATCATCTACTCACGGTTATGGAGCTTTAAGCTATTAGGAGTGTTCCTGGACCAGAATTGTAACACTCCGTAAACTAGTAGGCTAAACTAGAGCTTGACGTGAGGGTTAGAGTAGAAAATAACTCTCGTTACTCAATATATATGTTTTTGGGTTAGAACGTCAAGGTGCGACTCCGTAAGGACAAACCAAGGGTCCTTGAAGAGGACCCAATAAAGTATCGCCCAAAACAGTCCACCCATGAGAGGGGAGCCACGACCAGTAGGTGGACCCACGCCTTGTGGGTGAGGGATCGTGGATCATGACCCAGAAGAGAGTTACAAGACCCAACCCATGGACCACCAGCATGCCACGTGGATCCATCCACAGACCGTGGCAGTGGGTGGTCACCTAAACTGCTTTTTGGCAGTTGACTCTAGGGTGTTTTAGGGTTTTCTATTTTTATTTAATATTAAGTGACATCATTTTGTATTAATTTATACTAACTATATATAGTTTTAATACCCCCAAATCAAGTCATTTTCTTCATGATTCGAAATTCCCAAATCAAAAACCAACTTTTCCCCAAAACTCTCTCTAGAACTCCAAGGAAGAAGAATAAGAAAGTGGAAGCTAGGGTATGAAGGAACCAACTTTTCCACTCAAATTCATTGGAATTCAAAGCTAAGGTATGGTAACTCTCCATCCATGGATAGAATTCATCCATGGATCCCATTCAAAACCCCCAATTTCAAAGCTAGAAATCCCAAAAGTTAGGGTTTGACTTCAATCTCATGGATTCCTTTCAAATTCGTTTTTAATGATTGAATTATGCTTTATTATGGATATATTGATGATTTTATATGGTTTTATGTAGAATCTCCCAAGAATCCATTAATTCCCTTATTTTCCCAATTTGGATCTCAAAGTGTGGGTTTTGATTGATATAAGTAGAATATGATAGAATTATGCATGTAGTAATTGCACTACTTGAATTATGTTATCATCCATGTGAAATGTAGTAATTATAGATGTGTTGATGGATTGTGATCTAAGGTCCTTGAAGGGAAAAGTAGGAGAATTATGCATGATTATGAGATTTATGTATATGCTTTGTGAACACTTTGAGAGTAAAGCGAATATGATTATGATCTAGTTGTTGTGTTGTTGTATAATTATCCTCATGTACACACTTATGTATGAATATGATATGATGGGAAATGTGTTCTCACAATATGATGATTCTAGGGTTGAAAGGTTATTCTCACCTATTGAATCTATGAGCTATAGTATGAATTATGTTGGATTGAGTGTCAAGACATTCTTCCATGAATATGCACTTAAGTCAACACTTATTATGTAATCTATGGGAATTAACGCTTAGCACCGAGTGGATATGAATATGAGATAGAAGCTAATACGATAGTTGAGTCCGGCTTCCCAGTGAAAGCTTCTACACTAGTTGAGTCTGGCTTTCCAAATGGGTTCCTTCTACCATAGTTGAGTTCAGGTTCCCCAAAGTATGTATCTCATGGGATGGAAGCCTTCTACCTTAGTTGAGTTCGGGTTTCTAGAAGCAATATCCTTATCCCATAAACTATGTGCCCACATAGGTCTTTAGCTAGTGGATCCACCTAAGCTAAGAGTATGGTTCTACCTTAGGCAAGTAGGAAAACCCCTTTTCGGTGTGGGGTAGACACCAGATTCCATGGTATGCTCATATGGTCTATGTCGGTTAAGGCTAATCTCCATTTTATGCTAGTATGAATAAGAATATGAAATATGAACTATAGTTACTCAAGAAGCTTTACTTAGTGTAGGTGGGATTATGGGATCTTATTCATGCATTGCATTTATGATATGATGATCGATGATTTGATTATGCTTATGACTTATGCTTTTCCATTTATCAAAAATGATGCTTTAAACTAGTAAATGGCTTGCATTCAACTAAGATGTCCCTTTTAGCATGTTTTCATGATTTTATGCATAGTTATCATACTTGCTACATTTTTGTACTAACCCATATTTTCCCCAAGTGTAGGGTCCGATTCTCAAGGTGGTCCCCATTGTGGCTAGAGCTTGGAATTGATCATTCTCCTCGCTTGTTGGATGAGTCCTCATGATTCGAGGATGAAAATCATCATTGTAGTTTCATTTTTGTATTTTCACTTTCGGATTATGTGGTTTGGGCTGTGACCCTATTTTGACTCAAATATTGTAATAGATGGCTAATTGAGACAAGTCTAGACTTCCGCTTTCCTTTATGAAAATTTTGGACTTGAAATGTGTTTTTACTCTTTATTGTTCTATGCTTATGCTATGATATGATAAGTGGCTTACATGGTGTCTTTTGGGGTTCTATGTGCCTTTTTACGTCTAAGGGGAACCCTTGGGTCGTGACAAACTTGGTTATCAGAGCCCAGGGTTTAGAATGATTCTAGAATGATGTCTTATAAGCCACGTCTAGTAGAATCTTTTTCATGAGTGTGAAGCGCATCACATTTATGAATGAAAGGCTATAATATGTTTAGGAAATTTCACTTATTTCATTACTCTTAAGTCGTGCCATAAAGTTTAACTCTAGAAAAGTCCCTCTCCTAGTCCTTCTCTTGTGTCTTTGGGATATGAATACACGAAGGGCTAACGCAAGAAGAATCGAGGGTGACAATGTGAATGAGGAAGCTCTTCAAGGTAATCAAGCTCCTCAAGTTAACCAAGCTCCAGTTGATCCCGTGGTTGATAATGTGACCCATGCGGAGTTTAGGTCTACTATCCAAATATTGGCTCAAGTCGTGATGGCTCAAGCCAATAGAGAAGTTGTAGCTTCGATCAATCTTACTGTGAATTTGGC
Organism: Solanum stenotomum; assembly: GCF_019186545.1. Classification (NCBI taxonomy): domain Eukaryota; kingdom Viridiplantae; phylum Streptophyta; class Magnoliopsida; order Solanales; family Solanaceae; genus Solanum; species Solanum stenotomum. The sequence goes on along the minus strand of NC_064287.1, from coordinate 6,888,552 downwards.
CGCTTCAAGGGTTAGGGATTTTGCTGCAATGAACCATCCCGAATTTCATGGCTCTAAAGTGGCGGAGGAACCCCAAAGGTTTATCAATGAAGTTTATAAGGTCCTTGATATTATGGGGGTATCTTCGGGATAGAAGGCAGAGTTAGCTGCCTACCAATTAAAGGATGTTGCTCAAGTATGGTGTGAATTGTGGAAGAGGGGAAGACCAGTAGGAGTGGGGCCGGTTGAATGGGATACATTCAAATCGGCATTTCTTGATAGATTCTTTCCCCGAGAATTGAGGAAAGCTAAGGTGGAAGAATTCATTAACCTTAGGCAAGGTAGCATGAGTGTCAAGGAATATTCCTTGAAATTTACCCCACTATCCAAGTATGCTCCATTTATGGTGGCGGATTCGAGGGATGAGATGAGTATGTTTTTTACGGGTGTGACTGATCTGGTTCAAGAAGAATGTCGTACAACAATGCTCCATCATGACATGGAAATTTCAAGGCTCATGGTATATTCTCAATAAATTGAGGAGTCAAAGAACTTCTCCAATGCTAGGTCCGATGGACAAGGTCGACCAAGGTTTAGACAAAGGTTCTCCAACCAAGGCTCCTATAGTGCTCCAAGGGTCACAAGGATAGGGTTTCCAACCCTAAAACTTAAGGAGGTAATAATGGTGGTCCTTATGTTGCTAGGACTAATTGTGCAAAATGTGGTAGAAAGCATGATGGCAAGTATCTTGTTGGTGCCGATAGATGTTTTAGTTGTGGGAAGGCTGGCCATAAGATGAGAGATTGTCCAATGCTCAAGAATAAGGGAAGGGAAGATAAACAAGTTCCTCCAAGCGGTTCCAACTCCAATGCTCAAAAGCAAAACCATTTTTATGCTCTTCAATCCTGAGGTGACCAAGAGAGCTCCCCAGATGTGGTGACCGGTATGTTAAAATTATTTTCTATTGATGTATATGCCTTGTTAGATCCCGGTGCCACTTTTTCCTTTGTGACACCTTTTGTGGCCATGAAGTTTGAAATACTCCCCGAAGTGTTACTAGAGCCTTTTCGGTCTCTACCCCGGTTGGTGACTCGGTGGTGGCTAAAAGAGTCTATAGAAGTTTTCCCATTTCGTTGTCCCATAGAGCTACTTTGGTGGATTTGGTAGAGTTATACATGTTAGACTATGATGTGATTTTGGGTATAGATTGGTTGCATGCATGTTATGCCTCTACAGATTGTAAGACTCGGGTGGTTAAAGTCCAATTTCCAAATGTGCCTATTTTAGAGTGGAAGGGGAGAAACTCTATACCTAGAGGTCAATGTGTCTCTTGCCTTAAAGCTAGGAAGATGATCTCCAAAGGGTCATTTACCATCTTGTTAGGGTGATGGATTGAATCTGAAACCCCTTCTCTAGATTCAGTTTCGGTAGTGAATGAGTTTCCGGAAGTTTTCCCCGATGATATGCCCGGTATTCCTCCCGAACGGAAAATAGATTTTGGTATTGACCTTTTACCGGATACACAACCTATCTCTATTCATCCTTATAGAATGGCTCCGGCCGAGTTGAAAGAGTTGAAAGAGCAACTAAAGGATTTGTTAGACAAGGGTTTTATCCGACCGAGTATCTCTCCATGGGGTGCTCTGGTGTTGTTTGTTAGAAAGAAATATGGGTCTCTTAGAATGTGCATTGATTATTGACAATTGAATAAAGTCACCATCAAGAATAAATATCCGCTTCCGAGAATTGATGATTTGTTTGACCAACCTCAAGGGGCTAGCCACTTCTCTAAGATTGATCTTCGTTCGGGTTATTACCAATTGAGGGTAAGAGGGGTTGATATTCCCAAGACGGCCTTTAGAACCCGATATGGTCACTATAACTTTGTGGTAATGTCGTTTGGGTTGACTAATGCTCCAGCGGTGTTTATGGATGTAACACCCTAGAAATCTAACGAACTAAGCTAGAGCCTAACATGTAGTCTAGTAGCCTAAATGGGTTGAACGTAAAGATAAGAGTCGTAAAATAACCTCCCCTACTTAGTAATAATGTTTTAGGACCTAAATGTCAAGATATGAATCCCCCCCCCCCAAGGACCTCCCAAGGGTCCTGAGGAGGACCAAGGGGCTGCCAAAAAGCTGTCAAAAAGACAACTTGAACTACGGATGGGCACCCACGAGCCATGGGTAGACCACGCCCCATAGGTGGGGGTCATGGGTCAAGGTTGAGATTCCCTCAATTGTCCACTCTCTGAACGAAACCACGAACCTACATGATAGGTTGTGAGCCCACCTACGGTCCATGGGTGGTGGACGTAGGTCACCACTGCAAAAGTTGCCCCAATCTCGGCCAAGGCTTAGTCAAAGCCATTAATTCCAAAAGTTATTATATTAGTGTGGGGTCATTTTAATTCATTTATATAGACTTATATAAGTAGTTATTAACTATTAACCACCTCTTTAACACCTCATAAATCACAAGACTCAAACTAAAAACCAACTCCTATCTCCAATATTTCTCTCTCTAACTCCATTGAAGGGCAAGAACAAGGTCAAGTCTAGGGTTCAAGGAGCAGCCTTTATTCTTCAATTTCTTGTGGAAATCACCCTAAGGTATGGTGGCTTTTCATCTATGGGTAGCTATCACCCATAGAGCCCCTTCAAACTTGGTTTTTAAGGTTTAAATTTCCCCCAAAAACCTAGGGTTTCAATCTATGTCATGGGTCTTCTTCCAAAACATTTTAAATTATTTAATCATGGTTTATTATGGTTGATAATGATGAATTATGATTGGATTAATGGAGTATTTTTGAATTATGATGAAAATCCCCCTTGGACCCATGAATACCCCATCTTTCTAAATTGTGAACTATGGTGTGGGTTGATTGATTATGGGAGAATATCAATTGATAATGTTTACATTGATTAAGTTGTTGAATCATGATATACCTATATCTAATGTGGAAATTCTACAAGTTTGGGTTGAATTTGATTCATAACCTTGAAGGGCAAATTATGTGGGTTTGAACATGTTGATGAGAACTATGTATAAGCTTATGATTCGCTTAGATAGTGGAGATCCTATGACTATTGTGTAATTGTGGTATTGTTGTAAGATCATTCTACCCATACCCTTACACTTTATTATGCATGAACTATTAGGACTATGATGACCATGTTATGTTGAATGAAAGGCTATTCTCCTGAACACACTACGAATATTATGATGTGAAAGGTTTACTCACATATGGATTATTCCAAGGTTTAAAAGACATTCTCATCTAATTAATCTATGAGCTATTGATACCATGTTGGTTGAGTGCCTAGTGCATTCTTTCATGAATATGGACTTAAGTAAAGCTTAACATGAATATAAAAGGGAATTATGCTTAGCACCGAGTGGATATGAATTTGAGATGGAAGCTTTTACGTTAGAAAGTCTGGCTTCCCAAAGTAAGTTATGTCATGTGATGGAAACCTTTTACATTAGAAAGTCCAAGTTTCTCGTAGCAATCTCCTTATCCCTTTAGTATTTGCATTATACATATTCAGGTATAATTTTAATCTCATTTTTTTCATTATATTTCTCTAATATTTCCTTTAGTCTTCTCTAATATTTCCATTATTCTTTTATCATTACTTTGTTTTATAAAGATTTATAATAATTATAATATTTTAAAATACTTTAAATAGATTAATATTGTTAACTCTTTTATTGACAGTGACAGATGATACAACTGATATTTTGAGTTCTTGAATTTGAATAATTGGTATCAAGAGTTTGAAAAAACGGAGGGGAAGAATACACTTATGCATATAGTGAACAATTTCACACTTAAGTAATTGAGTGTGCTTTGAAGATAGTATCAAACTCTTTCATTATATCGAATGGAACCGCATGTTGACATTATTTTTTATAAACTAAACTATATATATGCAATGGAGGGCTTTGTTCTAGATACTTTTTAAACTTTAGATTTAATCTTGCTATCTTGTAACAAGTATTTAAAGGAGTTCATATATGCTTTCAGATATTTCAAAGAAGCATCACATTAAAAATAGACTCCAATAAATTTAAACAAGTCAACACACAATTATTTACGTTATGTTAATTTTAGTAAACTGAATTATAATCTATCAAGCATATGAATTAGATCATTAAGCTCTTCATTTGAACCATGAATCATAATATAGGTATAAGCACATCGAAACTACAGAAAATATCAATATAAATCAGATTAAAATATAGAGACTGCTGTAAAAAGAACCAAATTGAGAGGAAAATAAAGTAGCTTAACTACATATTTTTAAATGTAAGACATCTTTTCGAATTTTTAAAAACAAATAATCAGTTCTCTGCTCCTTCAAGAAGCAATAATTCATCACAATCTACTCTAACAACATGTTTAAGCATAAAAATAAAAACAAAGATAGAGATCTAACCTAACATTGCAAAGAACATAAAAACTTATACGACCACATCATAAACTCTCAATCACCAAGCAAAATAACAAAATCTGCATCAACATAAGCTTATTACAACTATGTTATAGCATGCATGTACTAATTAAATTAAATTTAAAATATAATACCTTACTTGACCATCCCAAATAGAGTAACATCGAGGCAAAATAGAGCTGAAGAAGACATCACCTGATAAATTTTGCAAAATTAACTCCACTACAAGAAGCTGATGCATGCTAATACACTTTAATCGAAATTCTTATTAAACAAGGTCAATTCAAAAAAATAAAGAAAAAAATGAATTCACCATTTCACGAAACATACGATTGTTGCTGGAACGACTCTAGATCTAAATACAATTCCGATCAAAATCTTATTTCCAGTGTGATACCTCCTTGAATAAAGTTTTTCTTAGGCTTTGTTCTAATTGGAATGTTCAAATGTTGAAATGAGAATTTTTTTTACCAAAGTTATGGTGATGAGATTCAAATTAGAGATTTCGGTCTTCCAAGAAATTTTTTACAAGGAAGCATCTGAAAAAATTAACAATTACAAAGAACCCAATTGATAAAGGGTAAGAGAAGAATATAAAGAAAACAAAGGAAGAACACTTACAGTGAGATGGAAAAGCACACATGAGCTAATATATGACAGAGTAGCTCTGACCGGCGTTGATCTAAAGAGGAAGCTCACTTTCCTAATCTCAAAAATCAGATTCCATCGGTGCAAGTTTGGTCTCCTTCCACAATCTAGATAGATTCAATTTTTTTAAGTTTTCATTTTGTTTTTTCTTATTTTCTACTACATGACGTTTTCCTCCAACTTTTTGTTTACATTTTTTTGTTATTCAATAAATTGGCCCATTGCCATTTTGTTTAATTAAAAATAAAGAAAGAAAGATGGAAATATTAAAATGTGTGCGTACATTGAAGTCTACTATACAATAAGGCACACTAATCAATATACCTAAAAATTTGTATTCTTTTATATTACTTCCTTCATTTTATACCTCCTTCGTCAACTTTTAATTGTCATATTTAATTTTTCAAAAGGTTATTTGAGCAATTTTCAAAATAAAATATGATTATATTAATTCGATATTTTAAGAAAAATATTTTTATATTCCAAAACTATACAAAAAGTACTACAAATAGCCATTATTTGTATATTAATATGATGAAAAAATATATCGTAAATTGTTAATCAAAGTTCTTATGTTTTACTCTAAAAAAACATGACAATTAAAAGTGAACTGATGGAGTATAGTTTATTATTATATTAAATATAATTGTTGCATATTAATTATCATTATACTAAATATAATTAATTTATATTAGTTGATCACCTTACTAAATCAATAAAACTTTAATAACTTGTTTTACTACTCTTGCAATTAATTTTATTTTTGAAAGTATTCATATTTGTTTGTATAATTCACAACAAGTATTTTAAGGCGTGAACTTGAAAAATAATCTTCTTATTTATGTTTTTTAAGCACCGTAAAAAATTAATAATGATCAACTAATATGAGATGAATGGAGTATTTCACATGCACAATACTTTATTATATATTATATTATATATTACTATAATTGGCTTATGTTTATTATGAAAATTATAAAAACATTACTATTGGGACCACAAAACTACTTTATAGTGTGATTAAAATAATTTCAAAATATTATGTATTGTATTTCATTTAATTTATAGTTTATTTACTTTCTTTGGATATTTATATTCCGTATAAACTATAAATATCCTTTCAACTAGTAGATATTAAAAATACACGGGATAGCAAATATAAAAAAATTAAAATTAAGAACTCTTTTAACCTTGGTGTCCCTTGAAGAATGACACACAACTCTTTGTGAGGGTTACAAAATCCGAGGCCTTCCACCTATGAATATCACAAGAACACTTCAATAACTATAATAGACACATTAAATAAGATTCATTTTTCAAATACAGGAAAAAAAAATAGAAAGTATAACCATAAGAAATTACAAGATCAAATATTGACACATCAAATCTCTCTTAACTGAATGTCTGAACAATATGGTTCAGTCGAAAAAGTGGGATTTTTTTTACCGACTTAATTATATAAAACTTTAAGGGTGTTAGAAGCATCCCTTGATTTTTATTTAGAATTAATTTGCTATTAGCATTAAAATTAATTGTGATCTCTATCGCCGTGTGTGTAGCAGCCATCCAAGGTGTGGTCTATCTCAAATAGACTCGAGTGGGAGGCATGTTAACATTAGAGATAATTTTGAACTCCTAGGCTTTCTGAGAGGCCT
>NC_064287.1:6736469-6881805 GCF_019186545.1 Solanum stenotomum | reverse complement strand
CCCCCCCCCCCCCCCCAAACTCCTAGGCTTTCTGAGAGGCCTACTCAACTATCACCCCACCCCCACCCGCCCCCACACACACACCTTGGCTTGGATTCAAGTGTTCTGTTTAAATGAATATAAAAGGATAATTTAAGGGTCTTCTATGCATTCAACCTACCAACATCATGTGCAAAACGACCGCAAATATACACATACATACACAAAACCCATCAAGACAACACATATAAAACTAAAATATAGATATCTACAAAATAAACAGAGCACACACTATAAATAACTTTAATTTAAAGTAGAATACAAGCTACAAAGTCACTAATACCCAAGATTCCAAGCAAGAGAAGCTAAAATTAAGTTCAAATGTAACACACTAAAATTAAGTTTAAATATAACTCACTTAAAAAAAAGTGAAAATGCCGAAGCAACGATGGACAAACAACATAATTCTATATTGCTTAGACTCTTCAAAAATGTCAACAGGTGTGAAATTGTTCTTAGGAACAATAGTTTCCAAAACTGGACGAAAGGAGAAGAGGAGAAGAGGAGAAGAGAAGAATAGGTATTTTGTCCAAAACTTAACTACCTAACTAACTTTTAGAACTAACTACTTTTTCTTTTTCCCTTACTCTCAACACTCCCCCTCAAGCTAGGAAGGGGATAATATATCATACATTCCTAGTTTGGAAATAAGAAAGGTATGCTGGACTCTAGTAAGCCCCTTAGTTAACATGTTTGTTGGTTGTTCTTGTGTTGGAATGTAGTTTGTAGTCATCATTCCTTGAAGCAGTTTTCTCTAATGAAAAAACAATCAACATCAATGTGTTTTGTCCTCTCATGATATACAGAATTTGCTGCTATTTGCATTGCAGACTTACTGTCACTGAAGACACTCACTGGAAGTGTTACCTCACATCCAATTTCCTTCATCAAACCTAGTATCCACACCAATTCTGCTACAACTGTTGCAAGGCTCCTGAATTCTGCCTTTGCAGAACTTCTGGAAACTGTAATCTATTTTTTCGACTTCCAAGACACTAGTGATTCTCCTAGTTTCACAAAATAACCAGTTACAGATCTTCTAGTTTGTGGACAAGTTGCCCAGTCAGCATCACAATAGGCACTAATCTTTTCTTCTGAACTACTAGATAGAAGAATTCCCAACCCTGGTTGATTTTTAACATACCTCACCACTCTAAGTGCAGCTTCCATATGTGACTTCTTAGGATCTTGTAGAAACTGACTTAAAGTTTGCACACTAAAAGCTATATCAGGTCTAGTCATTGTTAGATAGAGAAGCTTCCCAATTAACCTCTGATATGCCCTTTGATTAGTAGGAGGATTGTTGGAATGTATACGTCCACGTTTTCTATGGGACTAGGTCCTCAACATAGTTACAATGACAAAAAATAAACAAAGTGCTAAAAGTAAAGATTGCACAACAACTTTACGTGGAAACCTCCTTGCTCAAGGGTGTAAAACCACGACCTGGCCTGCCAGGACTTTTCAAACTTCTTTTACTAATCTTCTCCAAGCAAAAGTAAAAGCAAGTTTACAAACCGAGATTAGCCTACTAATCCCAACTCTAAGCAATACCTCCTATTACTTAGATAGGCCAGAGCAGATACAACACCGCCCACTATACTAATCCTGACGATTAATATAGACTTTTAGAGTAAGAACCTAAGTTACCCTTAACCTAGTTCTTACAATGATTCAAACAAGTTTGAAACGTTTCTTTCACAAGTGAAACGAATTTTACAATATCAGAACTATTACAAGCAAACAAAATAACAGCTGGTACAAAAAGCTCTTGAAGCAATCGATCAAGTCCCTTGCTGTTCTTGAAGCTTGAAGGACTCTCTCTTTGAATGAATGAGTAATATTGTTGTATCTTGTTTATTATATACCATAAAGAGTTATTACCAAATGTACAAGCAACCTCCTTGCTTCTGATTGGTGAAGTACTCTGTAGCTTCACCAACTTTCTGACGCAGACAACTTTTACAGTTGTACAACACTTTGACAGCTGGACGAGTATTCATACTCTGCAGAGGACCAGGTCCGTGCACTTGTGAGGAGATCATCAAAACACCACAAGGCATAAGCTCTTATCAATTTCCCCCTTTTTGATGATGACAAACAACCTGCATAACTCCTCACGTGAGTGAACAAACATTCATTCAAAAACATAACAAATTCCCCATTTGTTAGTGCACCAGTAACAACCACAGTTCGTTCCCCCTTAGTTCAATGCCCCTAATCAACCACAGTTCCCCCTTAGTTCAGTGTGCCCCTATTCCACAACCAACTTTACAACAAACCCTATTCCACAACCAACTTTACAACAAAAACTTTCCCCCTTTTGACATCATTGAAAAGGTGAAGCAGTAAACATATTCAAGTTAAATGCAAGGCAATAAAGAATTCAGTGCCTTGGGCCACACAGAACATGTGTATGTAAGCATAAAGAGAATATTAAACCACACATGAACAAGGCACTTAACAAAAAAAGAGCATCATATCGTATATACTGACCACTGTAGTTTAGTCAAAACAAAAAAAGACACAAGGTGAATAAAAAACAAACAACAGGAGAAACAAGACACATTTAGGACGGAGAAGGGGAGGGATTAAAAGTACGCATCAACAGCAACATGCGCTTATTTTCACTTTCATTGTCCTGTATCAGTTGCTTGTTTAGGGACTTAATGTCCTCATTTAGAGAGGCATTTGTCTTCAACAACATTGTGTTTTCATCCCTTAATTCTTTGAGCATCAGTTCGTGACTCTCACTGGTACTAGGTCCCCTGGAAACAACCTTCTGCAGTTCAGACTTCAACCTTCTTATCGCTCAGAATCTTGGTGAGATCAGTCACCTCCCTCCTAAGAGTAGCCTACTGTTCCAAAACATCTGCCACCTGAGATCTGCCCTTAGCTGGTCCCTCAATGCACTCACATTCTATTAGAGTAGACATAGTGAACATTTGTTTGGTAGTGCCAGGTACCCCCCTTCCTACTAGGACTTCAAAATGGTTAAAGACAAACTTTAGCAAATACTTATAAGGAATTCCGTGCTTCGCATTTTTCCATATCATTACTCTATGCATGTGTTCCAGCATAATTGCAAGGAGATTAATTTCCTCAAGCTCATCAAGTTTTTCCATAAGGAAAAGATCAGCAGCAGAAGCTACTATTCTCTTCTCAGTCCTGGGCACCATTACTTTGTTAATGATCTCGAACATTAATTGATACCCCCTTTTAATGAACTTCTTAGGAAGGCGTGCACGCTTGACATCTCCTCGTTTGGTAGCAAGCTTCGAGAAATCCCCAGATGGTTTGCATCCCTCAATAGTTCGAACTCCCACGACAGGCACTCCAAGAATAATTCCCAGAGTTTCTTCATCAAGATGAATCTCCATATTCCTGACTGTCGTTATGATTCCACCACCTTCCAGTAATTCCATTTTATAGAAGAACTCACGCACTTCAGGTTCGTGTAAGTATGGAACTGGTGGTGCAAATAAATGATTCTAGCCTTGAATGGTAACAACATCAACCGAATTGGCCATATCGAACAATGTGCTAATGTCAGGGTCAAAGACTCTACTATTCAAGACTTTTTGTTGCTCCATATTCTCTACCCGCTCTTTTCTAGTCAAATCTTTCTCTTTGATTTGATCTTTAATCTTGGGACCAGGTCTCTTTACGGGTTGTTCCTCTGACTGCTTTCTTTCGATTTCTCCCTTTGCAAGAGATGTCTGCTTTTTAACCTTTGCATTTTTTGTAGTAGATTTCTTTCCCCCTTTTTGATTTCCCTTTGATCTAATCCTTTCTTCCTCAGCTTCTCTCCTCTTTTTTACCACATACTTGACAGCATTTTCAGATTCACTTTCACTATTCGCAATAGACAAAGGAGTAGAGGCAGGATGTTCGATTTTAAGCCCTTCTTTTCTCCTCTTCCTAGTTCTTTCCGTGTGGGCTTTGCTTGCAGCAATAGCACTTCCCATAACCTTTTGTGCTTCGCTCCTTGTAATATACTTCCTTTTGTCCCCTTTAGAGTGAGACATTTCCAACTTTCCCTTCCCTTTTCTCTGTTGCTCCTTTGCTCGTTCAACAGAGTTTTCAACAATGTCAACCTCAGATGTACCTTGAACTGCTTCCAACTCAGAAACATTTATTTGAGATTGGTTTTCTCCACACATTCCCCTTGAGCGCCATTTTAATGAAACCTCTTCTTCTTCTTCCTTATCGCTTCCAACATCAAATGATTTTGGTGTTTGGTCAAATATAGGCTCACTTCTGGGAAGGACCTGATCCGGTGACTCCAACTTATGCTCCAGAGAAGTGGGTTGAACATCACCTCTTAAAAAGGCCAAGCTTTGAACGGCCACCAGTTCAGCACCAGCAGTTAGAGTCTCATTAGGTTTTACCACAATTGTGCTTCCAAGATGGGGGATTTTTCACTAGATAGGACCAGAGTGGGAGAGCAAACCAAGGTATTTCCGGAGTAAAAAACAGGGGAGACTAAAATGTCGGCCGGCGGGCAGATGGGTTCAACCATTTCGCCAGCACCACAGATAGGGGTGGAGGGAGACTCTTCAGGAGAAGGATCAGGGAAGTTGAAAGGGCTAGGGTTTTCAGAAGACTCAGTGATAGACATTTTGAGAAGAAGAAGAAAGAACTGGGAGAGAAGTTTAGAGAAATATATAAATTAATTTTTGAAAGAGAGAAGAAAGAAGCTAAAAATAAATTCTCCAACAAAAATTAAAATAGAAAAGGTATCGGGTCTCAATGGAGGTGACCTTTGGTATTAAAAACGACAAGACATTTTGAACTGACGCGATGAATGAGTAAGAGACACGTGGCAGTGATGTTTGACTTTTAGACAGTGTAGTATAAATGATACTAACCTCGTGAGGACCAGGTCCTCCTTTCAGTTTGTAACTCTGTTTGTGTGATTAAACCTTCCCTTCAGCTAGACACACCATGAGTGTATACCTGCATTAAGGTACAAAAGTGAATTCTTTTATGACAGACATTACAACAAGTATAGATACCTGCCCTCCATAACATAATCAATAAGAAAAAAAATTTGTCGAAAGGTCAGGTAATTTTGAGCATCCCTAGCTGCATCTTGTTGTTAATAAAGACATTTTTACTTAACGATTTTGTAAAGATGTCTGACAGCTGGTCTTCAGTTTTACAGAACCTCATCACCACATTTAGCTTTTCAACATTATCTCTTAGGAAGTGATGCCTTATATCTATGTGCTTTGTCCTCTTGTGCTGGACCGGATTTTTGGCCATGTTCATGGCACTAGTGTTATTGCAGACGAGAGGAATAATGTCTGTAAGTACCCCAAAATCTTCCAGCTGCTGCTTAATCCATAACAATTGTGCACAGCATGATGCAACAGCCACATACTCTGCCTCTGCAGTAGACAATGCCACGAAATTATGCTTCTTTGTTCCTCATGAAATCAAGGCTGATCCCAGAAAGTGTGCCATGCCTGATGTGCTTTTTCGATCAACAAGAAAACCTGCATAATCAGCATCAACATAACCTATAAGATCAAAAGAGTCATCAGTAGGGTAGAAGAGGACCAGGTCCTAAGTTCCCTTCAAGTATCTTAGGATACGTTTGGCTGCCTTAAGGTGAGACTCATTTGGTGCTGCTTGAAATCTTGCACACATCCCTACACTAAACACTATATCGGGCCTGCTTGCAGTGAGGTACAAGAGTGACCCAATAATTCCCCTATACATGGTCTGATTGACCTCCACACCATTTTCATCTTTATCAAGTTTCACACTTGTGCTCATAGGAGTATCCAGCACCTTTGCCTCAAGAAGATTAAATTTCGTGAGCAACTCTTTGATATACTTTTCTTAGCATATTAAAGTGCCTTGAGAGGTTTGTTTGATCTGCAAGCCTAGGAAGAAAGTGAGTTCTCCTATCATGCTCATTTCAAACTCACTGCTCATCAGATTAGAGAATTCCTTGCAAAGTACATCTGTAATGGCTCCAAAGATGATATCATCCACATAAACCTGCACAATCAGCAACTCCTTTCCTATAGATTTCAAAAATAGTGTATCATCAATTTTACCTCTTTTGAACCCATTTGCAAGAAGGAATTTTGACAGTCGTTCATACCAAGCTCTAGGAGCTTGTTTTAACCCATACAGAGCCTTGTCTAACTTTAGCACATGATTTGGCAGTTCTGCATCTTCAAAGCCTGGAGGCTGCTTGACATATACTTCTTCCTTCAGATTCCCATTCAAGAAAGCACTCTTAACATCCATTTGGAATAGTTTAAATTCCATATGAGGGGCAAATGCTATTAAGATTCTGATGGCTTCCATTCTGGCTACAGGAGCAAATGTCTTATCATAATCAATTCCCTCTTCTTAGTTGTAACCCTGTACCACCAGTCTTGACTTATTTCTAGTAATGATCCCATGCTCATCCAGTTTGTTTCTGAAGACCCATCTGATCCCAATAATGGTTCTGTCAAGTGGTCTGGGGACCAGGTGCCACACCTTGCTTCTCTCAAATTGATAAAGCTCCTCCTGCATTGAAGTCACCCAGTCTACATCCTTCAAAGCTTCCTTAATGTTTTTGGGTTCAACGGATGATATGAATGCTGAATGTACAACTAGATTTCTTGATTTAGACCTAGTTTGAATTCTTGAGTCAAGTGGAGAGGTGAGATTGTCTAGTGGATATGAAGATTGATGTTTCCATCCAGACTTTCTGGTAGTGTCTTCTTCCATGTCAGTATCAGAATTACCTTCATCTTCTTCAAGATTTTGAGACACTGTTTCATGTGATGCATTTGAGGGACCAGGTCCTCTTAAGTGTTCTGCATCATTCTCTTTTGCGCCCTGATCATCCTGCTGCTTGGTCATCAGCTCCTGAACCTCATAGTCCTCATTGTTCTCTCTTCTTGTACCCAATTCATCAAACTTGACGTGCATGCTTTCTTCAACACAAAAGTTCTTTTGTTGAACACCCTGTAAGCCTTGCTTGTAGATGAGTACCCGACAAATACTCCCTCATCACTTCTGGCATCAAACTTGCCTAGATCATCCTTTCCATTTTTTAGCACAAAACATTTGCACCCGAATGGCTTGAGATGAGCAATTGAAGGCTTTCTGTCATTTAACAGCTCATAAGGTGTTTTCTTGATGATTGTTTTGATAAGACACTCTTTTGTCACATAGCAAGCTGTATTAACTGCTTCAGCCCAAAAATTCATTGCAAGTTCTGAATCAATCAGCATAGTTCTAGCAATATCCACCAGAGTTCTGTTTTTTCTTTCAACAACTCCATTTTGCTGAGGAGTTCTTGGTGCTGAGAAGTTGTGGTTGATTCCATTTTCTGCAAAAAAACCCTTCAAGTATAGAGTTTTCAAACTCTGTACCATGATCAGATATGATACTTGCTATCTTGCAATTTATCTTCAATTGGATGGCTTTGACGAAAGTGATCAGAGTTCCAGCAGTCTCATCCTTTTTTCGCAAAAACATATTCCAGGTGTACCTGGAGAAATCATCAACAATTACAAAGATATATTTTTTACCTCCTCTGCTTTGAATTCTGACCGGTCCACACAAATCCATGTGGAGAAGTTCTAGAGGTCTGGTAGTGCTCACACCCCTTTTTGCCTTGAAAGATTATCTTGTTTGTTTTCCTTTTACACAGGCGTCACAGACTTTGTCAGGTCCCTGCAACAAGCTTGTTAAGTAAAGAGGTACTTACATGACCCAGTCGTTTATGCCAAAGATTTACATCGTCAGTTTGAGCACTCAGACATGACAGGCTGACTCCTTCAATAGAATCAAGATCAGCAACATACATATTCTTGACTCTTTTTGCAAACATCACAATTTTCTTAGTTGCACAGTTTGTAACCACACAGCTTTTAGACATGAACTTGACTTCATTTCCCTTGTCACAAATTTGTGAAATGTTCAAAATATTGTATTTTAAACCCTCCACATAGTGTACATTATTTATCGCAACCGATCTCCCTATTCTGCCAATACCAAGGATAAAGCCCTTCTTTCCACCACCAAACGACACACTACCACCTTGGTGTGCTTCCAAAGAGAGGAAGTTTGAAGTGTCTACAGTCATGTGCCTTGAGCATCCACTGTCCATATACCAGCACTGACTCCTTCATCTCTTCTGCATAGAAATCATTTGTTAGATTTAGGAACCCACTTCAGACGGAGTTCCCAGTAATCATTAAAAGGTCTGATGAGAAACCTTTTTGTCCAGGGAGGCATGATATTTTTACTGAAACGATACGGGGGACCAGGTCCCTTGTGTCCCTTTTTAACATTATTTTCAGATCTAATAAATCTCACATGCCTTTCTTTAGCTTTTCTCAGAATCTCACAATTTTCTTTCAAATGACCATTTCGACCACAGTGAGTGCATAAAAGGTTGTCAGATACAGACACATACTTGCTATGGGGAATGTAGGAAGGTTCTATTGGTCTACGTCCCAACCCTTTCTTTCTATTGAAACTTTGATTGGACAGATTAGAGAGTATCTTAGAGGAGTCAGTCCACTTCAGGGAGTGACTTAATTCTTCCTTGACCCTACTCAAATCCTTTCTCAGTTGAGAATTTGTTTCAAGAGAAGCGACTAGCTTAGACTCAGAATTTTTTAGCTTTTCTTCCAGTTCTTCCTCAAAAATGCTAAGCTTTCTTTTCCCACCTACTGAGTTTCCAGGGTCCTTCTCAGATGTTATGTTACACGTCTCTAGAGTACCTATCCCTTCACTAATTTCAGCAACTTGGGACATGAGAGCAGAATTCTTATCTTCACACAAACTTAATTTTTTATTTAACATTAAGTTTTCAGTGGTTCGTTCATCAACACAATCAATAAGCAGAGCAGCAAGTTTCCTCAAATTTTCAATAGGCAGATTATCTAGATCATCTTTAAGATAAAAAAGAGTTACCTCATCTGAATCCTCTTCATTATCAGAATTTGCCATTAAGGAGAAAATAGAGTTGAAAGTGCTTTCATTATCCTCAATGGCCATCATTGAGACATCCTCATGACTCTCTTCATCTTCTTTTGATTCACTTGAGTCATTTCCCCACACAGCAACAGCGTTTCTCACCATCTGATCAGCATGTGCCTTCCTTCGAGCATGGTCTGGGACCAGGTCCCTCTTGTGAGGTTTGGTGTCATGAGTTTCCTGCTTTGTACTGGGGCAGTTCCTTATGAAGTGTCCAGGCTTGCCACACTTATGGCAAAGATCATTTGCAGTAGCAGTTCTGCTGGAAAGGGTTTTCTTTTGGAAGCCTCCATGCTTCTTTAAGATCTTCTGAAATCTTCTAGTGACATATGCCATCTCATCCTCCTCTTCAGTCTCTTTACTTTGAGATATTTTCAAAGCAATGGACTTCTCCTTCTTTCCTTCCTTCACAGTTGTCCCATGTTTCTTGTTCATCTCGTAGGTCTAAAGATTCCCAATCAGTTCGTCCATGGAAAGCGTCATTAGATCTTTGGCTTCTGTTATGGCATCCACCTTGCTTTCCCAAGATTTCGGAAGCACCTTGAGAATCTTGCGAATTTGCTTACGGACAGGAATAGGCTCACCCAACCCTCTCAGCTCGTTGGTGATAGAGGTGAATCTTGAGTTCATCTCAAAGATGGATTCCCCTTTCTTCATAATGAAATTTTCATACTGAGTGGTAAGCATATCAACTTTAGATTCTTTTACTCGTTGAGTTCCTTCATGGGCTGTTTAAAGACAATCCCATATCTCCTTGGCAGTCTCATAAGCAGAAATCTTGTTGTACTCATCTGCTCCAATTTCGCACACCAGAATCTTCTTTGCTTTGTAGTTCTTTTCTATCTTTCTCCTATCTGCCTCGTTGTAGTCCTTTCTGGTTTTGACAACAGTGGTGGTAAACTCTCCACCCTTCACTTCCTTTGTAGGAACATATGGTCCATCAAAGATGATGTCCAATAACTCAGAATCCTCAACGTTGATGTAGTCGTGCATTCAATTTTTCGACCAGCCATAATATTGTCCATTAAAACGCGGTGGCCTGGTAGAAGATTGTCCTTCCTCCATATTAGGTGGAGCAACCATTCCGTCAGGATCTTTCCTTTTCTTGGTGTTAACCAGAGAGAAAAGACTTGCTCTGATACCACTTGTTGGAATGTATAGGTCCACGTTTTATATGGAACCAGGTCCTCAACACAGTTACAATGACAGAAAATAAACAAAGTGTTGAAAGTAAAGATTGCACAACAACTTTACGTGGAAACCTCCTTGCTCAAGGGAGTAAAACCACGACCTGGCCTGCCAGGACTTTTCAAACTTCTTTCACTAATCTTCTCCAAGCAAAAGTAAAAGCAAGTTTACAAACCGAGATTAGCCTACTAATCCCAACTCTAAGCAATACCTCCTATTACTTAGATAAGCCAGAGCAGATACAACACCACCCATTATACTAATCCTGACCGATTAATATAGACTTTTAGAGTAAGAACCTAAGTTACCCTTAACTTAGTTCTTACAATGATTCAAACAAGTTTGAAACGTTTCTTTCACAAGTGAAACGGATCTTACAATATCAGAACTATTACAAGCAAACAAAATAACAGCTGGTACAAAAAGCTTTTGAAGCAATCGATCAAGTCCCTTGTTGTTCTTGAAGCTTGAAGGACTCTCTTTTTGAATGAATGAGTAATATTGTTGTATCTTGTTTATTATATACCATAAAGAGTTATTACCAAACGTACAAGCAACCTCTCTGCTTCTGATTGGTGAAGTACTCTGCAGCTTCACCAACATTCTGACGCAGACAGCTTTTACAGCTGTACAACACTTTGACAGCTGGACGAGTATTCATACTCTGCAGAGGACCAGGTCCCTACACTTGTGAGGAGATCATCAAAACACCACAAGGCATAAGCTCTTATCAAGGATCATCACCTGGTTTCATGGTTTTTACATGATCATCAAACTGTTTTGAAGTGAGTTTCAGGTTATAGTCTATTGGAGTGCTAGCTGGCTTAGCCACTCCTAACCCCAACTCAGACAACAATTCCAATGTATATTTTCTTTGATACATTATAATTCCTTTGTTGGATCTTGCAAATTCAATACCAAGGAAGAACCTTAATTCTCCTAAATCTTTCATCTTGAAAGCTTGTTACAAAGTGACTTTTGTTTCCTCTATCAGTTTCAAACTATCACCAGTGATCAACATATCATCTATATATACTAACACAAGTGTGACTCCTTCAATTGTCTTCTTAACATACAAAGAGGGATCATACTGACTCTGAACAAAACCAAACCTCACCAATGCCTCTGACAACTTTGTATTCCATTGCCTAGGAGCCTGCTTTAATCCATATAGGGATTTGACTAGTCTACACACCTTATTCTCCCTCTGGCATGCAAATCCCTGAGGCAGGTCCATGTATATTTCATCAGTCAGATCACCATTTAGAAAAACATTATAGACATCCATTTGATGGATATACCATTTTTTCCTTGCTGCAATTGCTAGCATAGTTCTTACTGTTTGCATCTTCACCACTGGAGAGAAAGTCTCTTTAAAGTCTATTCCTTCTCTTTGATTATACCCTTTTTCCAACTAGCCTAGCTATAAATCTCTCTACCTCACATGAAGCCTTATACTTTACTTTGTACACCCATCTGCAACCAATTGATTTCTTGCCTTTAGGTAGACTAACCATATCCCAAGTATGATTGTGATTCAAAGCTTCTATGGTGTCTTCCTCTCTCTAGTTGACTTCTTCTGGTCTTGCACTCTATGTGAACTGCTTGTATCATCTTGTGTCACCTCATGTTGTTCATGCTGACAACCTGAGACTGCACCTTGTGAACTTGTAGTATCAGAAACCTTATTCCTTATGTCAGGAACAACCTTCATTGATTCTCCACTTGTAGTTGTGTCAGTTAACTCATATTGTTGTGCACTCAAAGGAAATATATACTGAGGCTCTTGAGGGACCTTAGTCTTTTCTTTAAATGGAAACACATCTTCTCTAAAAGATACATCTCTACTTATAGAAAAAATATCACTCACCATATCATACAACACATATCCCTTCTAAGTATCAGAAAACCCCATAAGAATAGTGGACTTTGTTCTAGACAACAACTTGTCATGCTCATTCACAACCTTAGCATAACACAAACACCCCACTACTCTAAGATGATCACAGTTAGGTTTCTTCCCATACAACCTTTCATAAGGAGTTTGATAATGAATAGTTGAACTTGGTAACCTATTTATAATATACAAAACTGCCAAAACCCAATATCCCCAGAACTTTATTGGAATTTCCCCTTGAAACCTTAGTGCTCTTGTGACCTCTAAAATGTGCCTGTGTTTTCTCTCATCCACTCCATTTTGTTGTGGAGTGTAGGAACAGGTTGTCTGATGAATAATCCCTAGTTTTTTAAAGAAACTATTGCACAATGAGTTCACAAACTCAAAGGCATTATCTGTTCTTACAACCTTCACTACCTTATGAAACTGAGTCTGCACATAACTAACAAATTGTTGAACCTGAACATACACATCAGACTTTAATTTTAACAAAAACACCCAAGTCATTCTGCTGAAATCATCAACAACTGTCAAAAAATATCTATTTTCATTCATAGTGGGAATTCTATAAGGCCCCACAAGTCCATATGCACAAGATCAAAGCAACAAGTAGTTTTAATATTGCTAGAAGGAAATGACAACCTAGTCTGCTTTGCACTAGGACATACAGAGCATTGTTTTATTCTATCCTCTATAGCCAAAGACTTCTCAACAGACAAAATCCTTTTGAGTACATTAGAAGATACATGCCCAAACCTCCTATGCCACAAGTCCACTTCTGTTTGTTTCTTCTCCAAAGTATTAGCAGTTAATACTTCATTGTCTCCACAACTAGTTGTTTTCTTAGTACTCTGATCAGCCAGGAAATATAGACCACCATTGACTCTTCCAATTGCTCTCACCTTCCCAGTGTAGAAATACTGGAACACACCAAAATCAGGGAAAAAACTTACTGAACACTGTCATTCTATAGTCACCTTAGACATTGACAGTAGATTATAATTGAACTGAGGAATATGCAACACATTATAAATATTGTTTCCCACTGTCAAACAGCTTTTCCCTACACTAGCAACTACAGTTGTATCACCATTAGAAAGACAGACCTTCTTTACTTTTTCAGACTTTACCATAGAAGACTCATCAAGCAGACCTAATTCAGACACTATATAATGAGTCGCTCCTGTATCTATAATCCACTGTTGTGACTTAGAACAAGAAAGAAAAGCACTGCTTATACCTACGACATTAGCCACATTTGTTGCCTCAATCTCCTGTGTTAACATACTGCTAGTGTGGATTATCTTTAGAAGTTGATTGTGTTGCTCTTGTGTGAAAGCTGCTTTACCTATCTGGCTTATCATAGACATCTGCACTTCATAATTTTCTTGATCACCTGTCCTTGCCTTTACTTGAGAGCATTGTTCACCAGACTAACCAACCACTACATTATAGGCAGCACCACTTTCTATTCTTTGCTTTCTCTTGGTCTTGAAATCAGAAGGGTAGCCAATTAACTTCCAACAATTCTCCCTGGTGTGACCCTTTAATTTGCAAACGTCACACTGAACATTATAGTTTTTCTTAAGCCTTTGTCCTTGATTTCTTGAATACATAGCTACTTCATAATCTCTCAACTGTGCGCCTGGCCTAACTCCCAATACTCCAGCACTTGTAGCTACTGCCTTATGACTTTCATCACTTACAATCATAGCATAAGCTTGATTTACTGAAGGCAAAGGACTCATAAGTAATATTTGACTTCTTGCTTGAAGATATGACTCGTTTAATCCCATCAAAAACTAAAACAACTTCAATTTTTGAAGATGGACTACAAAATCTTTAGACTTATCACATTCACAGTTTGGTGCAGGAACAAGTGCTTCGAACTCATCCCACAAATTTTTCAGTTTCGAAAAATATGCACACATAGACATATTTTCTTGAGAGAGGGAGGCTATATTCTTATGCAAATTAAAAGTTCTCACAACATCAATTTTATGAAACCTCTCATACAGATCATCCCACACTTCTTTTGCTATAGATGCATACATTATACCGCCAAGAAATTCTTTAGCAATATAATTCATTATCCAAGATAACAATACTGCATTTACCCTCTCCCAATTGTTCCCAATTCACTAGGAAACTTATCTTTAGCACAAGTTCCATATATCATACCCAATTTATTTCTTCCTAACAAATCCACTCGCATGGATCTATGCCAGATTGAGTAATTCTCAATACTTGTGAGTTGAAACGATATGATCTGGGCACCACTCACATCTGATGGATTGAGGAATAGTAGATGGTTGTAATCGATCACATTAAGTTGCATTCCACCTTGAACAGAGGATTGAATCCCACCTAGACCAGTCGTCCTTGTGGCTGAACTTTCAGTACCCACCATTGTTCCAATTCTTCAAGATCTCTGATCTTGACTCTGGCTTTACACCTCAATTGAACTTTCAACTGTAGGATCGTCGAATTTTTCTAGATACTCAAACTCGAATGGCTCTGATACCATGAAATTGTTCTTAGGAACAATAGTTTGCAGAACTGGACAAAAGGAGAAGAGGAGAAGAGAAGAAGAGGAGAAGAGGAGAAGAGGAGAAGAGTAATTCTGTATCTTTTCTATTAGAGAAGTATATTCTAAAAGACTTAACAACAATTACATACAAGACTCTCTTATATAGAGAGATATTTCGTCCAAGACTTAACTACCTAAAAGTTAGTAACTAACTTTTAGAACTAACTACTTTTTCTTTTTCCCTTACTCTCAACAAGGCGTGTGTCAAATTCTCCAAAAGTACTACTTTTGGAGAATCTGACATGGGTGTGACATTGAAAGTGAAAAGTCCTCGCAACTTAGACTGAACCAAAGCATGATAAGAATTATACTAACACCAAAAGTTGAAAGAAAAAAATTAATGAGATACACAAGTGACGACTGAATAAAAATCATTGAAGCAGAGTGTTAGAGCAAATAGAAATCAACGAACAGACTAAACTGATTTTTGCAGCAAACAAACAAGAGTGTACAAGAAAGGACCATTGTCTGGAAAAACAAGAACACCGAAATGCCCTTAGAAAATAATGAAAGTTCAAAAATTCTCTTCATCATCCCATCTCTTCACTCTTCTATATATTATTAACTATTGATTGATATGCATTTATGGTAGGTAAATTGAATATGATTGGCAGATATCACAAACAAAAGTAAAAAACAACTTAGTGAAGATAACATATAGTTACATTATCAAACTTCGATCGAATACATACCTTAGAATTGATGGTGCATCCAAAAATTATTGAGAAGACCTGGAATGAACAAAATGAACAAACCTCTTAGATCAACAATAAGAAAATCAAAAGAAAGAGAAAACAATAGCATACGATATGACAATAACACAATTTGTTGCACTTCTACAAAAAAAAGTCGAGTTTGTCCTAATGAATGGCCAAATTTCAGTGTTGGAACTTTTACAAAGTTTAGTGAAAGATTAATTAATTTATCCACAAAGAATAAAAAAGTAAGCAAACAATGCCTAGATTAAACAATGAACTTAACAAAAGGGGTTGGATTGATATTGACAATTACTTTGTTTCTTTTCTTGATCGATGTGGATTATTAATTGATGGATTAATCTCGTAAAGTGAAGTGCCAAAATGAATAAATCTTTTGAATCTATGTATTGATACATGATGAGAAATGTAAGTTCTAAAATCGAAGTTGTAACTTAAAGCACGTCATTTCAACACAACAAAAATCAAACAGTCTAATGAACATTTCTTTTAAATTTTCTAGATATAAATAATTTTTACATTTTATAAAATTCTATATAGAAAGTATTCCCTATGTTTAAAAGAGAATGGTTGACTTTGAATACTATGAATAATCCTTCGGGGTTGCCCAATGATTTGGACTTGGGACTTCCATGCCGAGGTCTCAAGTTCAAAACCCCTTTGCCAACAATAGCAAGAGGTTTGCCTTATAGATCACACTCGTCGTACGTATTATATTTACCTACCTTTGTGACATGTCAATATTAATCATATAAAGCTATTAGCACTCTCTTTACCAGTCAATTCGAAAAAGTTATATTATATGATACAAAATAGCATTTTCATTACTATGTAATAAGTGAAAAATGATCATAATATTTTCATCACATTTAGCAAACGACATTACAATGTATGATCATTCGAGCTTCTTTACTCTCCACAAATCATAACAATTGAGCATTAATTGTTGTATTAGATAAGAAAAAGAAGAAGCTTGCCATATTTTTCGAGTTTAATTTTTTTAATGATAATCTAGAGTTGTCTAAGTCTTTGATTGGAACTATACAATCCAATTGTAACCTATTTTCTTTTGTGCTTGAAAAATCTTCATTTAGTTTCATTATGGAATAAAAAAGTAAAGAATTAAGGAAATAAACATCCAATGTAATGGTATGTTCTTCCCTTAAGCAAATGCACTCCTACTTAGTACTTACTTTAATTTTTCTTCCACTAATCAAGATAGACACTTTGTAACTTATATAATCGCTTAATTTATGAAAATGTACGCACGATTTGAAAGAAAATATCAAATATTATACAACTGACAACCTGATGCACTTACCTAATATTAAATGTCATTATGTTAGGGTTGCTCCTTGCAGGTGAAAGGGTATAGTTTGGGGAAAATAAAAGACCTAATGAAATAAAAATACAAATCAATCTATGACAAATATATGGCTATGTATCAAGTTAAAGAGTAAAACAACCCAAAAATCTTTCAGGAAGGATTAACGATAAAGATAGTCAAAAAGCAGGAACACTAAAATAAAGAATACTCTAAAAAAGTTACTACGTGTAGTTCACACTTAATTATAAAGATTTTCCACATATATTCAACTTTTAATGAGCAACAATTACTTGGGAAAAGATTCAACTTTTAGGGAGAGGCAAATAATTGGAGAAAGTTTCAACCTTAAGAGAGAAGCAAAGACTACAATTGTTGCGGATGTTCCGCACTAATCTCTTCTACCTCATGCCTAACTCTTATCTGATTACAAAAATCAAATTAGATAGGATAATAAAGCCATCATACAGATTAACAGAAAAATAAAATAAAATTTAATTTGGACAAATATTGAATAAAGAGCACAATTGAAAGTTGCAACACTCAACTAAGAAGTTGAATGAACTGAAAAAATATTAGCTAAAATATAACAAAATTAAAAAAAAGGGGTAAGTCAATCGTCTATCTGCAAACATGAAAAAAATTGAAACAAAAAATACATGAAAATGTACCCAACTGCGGAGATGAAGAGAATTGAAAGAGTGCCTTAAAATCTGAAGAAATTATAATAACTTAGGAAGAAATCCTTGTTTGCCTGCCACCGAAACAACAACATCAATAGCAACTGAGAAAGTAGAAAATAAAACCCTACTTCTCCTCAACCCAAAATTTCAGTTTTTGGTTTTCTCAACCCAAAATTACAATCTACAACATCAACTACGAATTTTGAGAAGATGATCTGAGCGAAAATGAGAAGAAATCATACCTTAAATTATAAGAAATTCGTCAAATTTTATCATTGTATATATTTATTATCTAGAAATGTGAGGTTTGATATACTACTAGGGCTAGGCGTTCGGTCGGTTTGGTTCGGTTTGTAAATATCGGTTTGGTTTTCAATTTTCGGTTTGGCAAAAATGTGAAACCAAATCAAATTGAAATAAATACGGTTTGATTTGATTTTCGGTTTAACAAAATCTAATTAATAGTGGCCTCTGGGCAGTGGCCTGTGGTTGTGTTGTTTTTCAAATAAATCGACAATCAACACTAACAGTAGCACCTACCAGCAAATCAGAAGCATGTTGTTGATTGTTGATACATTTTTTACCAGAGGCTTTGAAACCATACGAGTAATAAGCAAATGCGAACCAATACATTGGATTTCACAAAGATGAAATGAAACAAATCAAATTGTAGAATCGCAATATATAGTTGTACTAATTTGTACAACACAATGAGCGGTGGCACTTTGTGTACTCACTAGAAAGAAAGTATTCAACAAGACGATAAAATGAAGCAAAATCAGTTACAAAAAATGCAAAATTTACACCGATTGAAGAAGAAGAGACGTGCAAGTGAGCAGTTTTCCACCGTTTTATTGTGCATCCATTGGCTTACCTCAGCAAAAATTGGCTCGGAGAATCGAACGCAAATCTTAAATAAAATTGCTTTTGAGTAATTTATAGTGTGGATATTGGGATACTGGGTTGATGTGTTTTTTTCTCAAAGAGTGCCACTAGCTTTTTTTTTTTAGATCTATATGTCCCAATATATGTTATGTGGTTTCTTTCAACTAGTACCCAATTATGTTGTGCCAACTCATTCATTTTTGTCATAAAGATGCTAAAATCTTATAAATTTTGGAGTAGTAGGTGCTTCTTATTCTTAATCAGATGTTTCAGATTTAAGAATTTGTTCGGAAAATCATTTTGGTAATTGAATCTGATATAATTGGGTGTAATTACATTGTCTGGTCTATTTGGTTGATCATGTAATTACTTGGTTAGTGTGTAATTGACAAGGGTAGTTACACTCTCCAATTTTTAGATCTGTGAATTGCTGGTAGTTACTACTCTAGTAATTACACTAATTTGAATTACCAGGTGGCTTTTCAAACAAACCCTAAATATTTTTGGGTATGAAATTGCCTTTGTTAGGGTGTACTTTACTCGAATGTGGGGTTTTTCGATGTGAATTTAGATTTAGTCAGGCTCCAATATGGAACCAGACACTGGATTGCAGATCAAAAACTAAAAAAAATTGTCATTTATTCTTGGTTAATTTATACGATTCACTTTACCTATCCACTATTTTAAAAATATTTTTTCTTTTTTATCGTCATTTTTAACATATTAAGAAAATATATTTATTTTTCTTCTATATTGTATCCTTTAGCATTAGTTATTGTTACGACCCGAGCCTACACCCCGGACGTAACATGACGTACAAGACTCCGAAGAGCCTCATACAAGCTTCATAGCATTCATAACATAAGACATAAGAAAATGGTGCGAGATTTAAAAACTTTTATCCATACAATCGAAGTCTTTATAAAAGAAAGCGAAAGTCTAACTTTGTCTCACTTAGCCATCTAATATAACTTTCAATCAATAATAGGGTCACAACCCTTCAACATATAGTCCGAAACATAAAATAACATGAAAGAAACTACTAAAGACTCATATGTCCTCGAATCTTGAGGACTCACCACAAGCTAGGAGAATAGTCAATCCAAGCTTAAATCCAAAGAAATCGCCTTAAGAACCGAAACCTACACTTTGTAGAAAATGTAAAAGAAATATGGGTTAGCTCAAATATGCACTAAGTATGATAGCCATGAAAACATTATGCTAAAAAAGGACATTTTAGATGAAAACCATGCATTTAACAAGTTTGAAAATCATCATGCACTTTAGTATAAAAGGCACAAGTCACAAGCATATTCAACATGTAGATCATTATAAGACATATAAAGCCATTTCTAGGTAACCCCAAGTTATACATGTGCAATGTAGGAATGGCATCCCATAATACCACTCATACTAAGTATCAATTTGAGGCCACCATAAACATACTTACCAATCTTCATTCTCATCCTTAGTTAATACTCATAGTCAAGGAACATTCACATTTAATAAGTCATGACAAGGAAAAAGACTCATAATAACAACCCAAGTTAAGCATTCAGTAGTACATATAGTCTTTATGTCAACATTCTCATTAGCATCATTATAAGCACATTCATTTCATTAGACATTACAACATTAAAGAACACACCATGACTACTCTCAAATCCTACTTGTGCAATGCGTGGATGAAGTTCCATACCACCACCCACACTAAGTAGTGCATTCTTGACAAGCCATAGTTCATTATCATTCATTGTGGGGGTAAACCTTAACTGACATAGACTATGTGATCATATCATGGAATTCGGTGTTACCCACACAAAAAAAAGTTGTCCTACTTGCCTAAGGTAGAACCATTAACATTTAACTTAGGTGGATCCACTAACTATAAATCTATGTGGGCACATAGTTATGGGATAGAGAGATTGCTACTAGATACCCCGCCTCAACTCACGGATGAGCATCCATCTCAATCCATATCCACTCGGTGCTTAGCATTATTCCACGGAATACTTAACATTAATTACTTTAGTTCATAATTATAGAAATAAGAGATTGTTACTAGATACCCCGCCTCAACTCACGGATGATCATCCATCTCAATCCCAACATTCATTCATTAAGATAGCTCATAGATTCAAAGGTGATAATAGCCTTTCAACTAAGAATCCCCATATTGTGAGAATGACCTTTCACAACATGTCATTATCATTCATAAGTGTACATTTGAGAATAACTTCTCAATCAACACAACATCATTATCAAAATCTTATAACTTCATTCATACTTCATTCTTAAGTGTGTGTGGGTATCCTTTCAACAACACCACAATTACATTATAGTCATGACCACATTACTTTCAATGTATTTACAAAGCATGTACACAAACATCATGATCATACAACAATCCTCATAATTTTCCCTCCAAGGACCATGAATCATAATTCACCAACACACCTGAAATTACTATAATTAAGCATGGATAATAACATAATCCAAGTAATTAAACTACTACAAGAACAATTGCATAGTATTTATCTTACTACAATTCACTCACATCACAAAGTCATAAATTAGGGTTATGGGGAATTCATGGATTCATGGGAGAATTTATCATAAAACCACCATAAAATAGTAATTAAACCATAATATAAGACAATTAAATGATTGAAAACATTTTGAGAAAGAATCCACGACTTGGAGTGAAAATCTTAGGTTTTGGAGAATTTTCTTCTTTGAAATTGAAAGTTTGAGGGCTTCATGGATGAAAGCATTCCATGAATCAAGACTACCATACCTTAGATGAAGAAATCCAACTAAAATAATTTGAGAAATCCCCCTTCTTCAAGCTCTAACTTGATCTTCTTCTTCTTATTCTTCTTCAATGGAGTTTTTAGAGAGAAGATTTTTGGAAAGGATTAAGTTGGTTATGATTTTGAGTTAGAGAGTTATGAGGTAATGAGTTTGTTAATAGATTAAAAAGTCTTAAATAGGTCTAAATAATCAAATATAAAATGACCTCACTTCATAATAACTAACCTAGGAATTTACCAAACTACCCTCCACTTGGCCGAGTATTTGGCAGAAACATAGGCACCACCTATGCCCATGACCTACGGACCGTAGGTGGGTCTACGCCCCGTCCTACAGGTCCGTGGATGGGTGGTCTGCAACCTATTTTCTTGTTTCTTTACCTACGACCAAGAGCTACGGGGCGTGGATAGACCTACCCAGTAGGTTTCTGTTGTTCTATCTTAACCTATTGATAGTTAGGTCACTTAGCCACAAAATCTGCAATGTCTCTCTTCATGCCGATCCACCAAAAGACTTTCTGTAGATTACGATACATCTTAGTGTCACCGAGGTGAATAGAATATCTGGAATTATGGGCTTCTATAAGGATCTTCTTCCTCAACTCACCCATATTAGTAACACATAAGAGACCCTGGTAACGAAGCACACCATCTCCCTTTTGGGAGAAGACCTCAACTTTGTGCTGATTAACTGCACCTTTCAACTGAAGTAATATAGGATCGGGCAGCATTTGGGTTAGACTTTAGGGTCCTCCTCAAGGACCCTTGGTTGGTCCTTAGGGGGTCATACCTTGATTTTTAACTCCTAAGCCCCTCATTCTAAGTTCGGGAACCTTTTTACAACATTAAGCCACACATCAAATTAAACTCAAAAGCTCACACATAAGGCTCTAGTTTCACCTACTAGTTTTTTCGAGGCGTAACAATATCTCCCCCTTGGGAACATTCATCCTCGAATGACATTTCTAAACACTTTATGATATTAAAGACTCAAGACTAGCAGCCCATCATACATGAAACATCAAAATAATGTACATTTCAAAGGAGAAAACATCAACTCCATCTCAATATACTCAATGCAATACAAGGAAGTAGGAACTACATCTAACAACTCATTATGCATGAAAACTTCAACATTTCACAACTTCATTGGAGGAACTACATTCTCCAACTCAAAGCATGTTCATCATAACATCATTAAGCAAATTATGCAATTACTCTCAAAAGCAAATTTAAGCATGTTCAACAATTCATCTCATGAAGCATATAGGCAACTTATAATAAACGCACATCAACATAAGGTACACATAAATTATGAAAACTCATTTTCTCATTAAATCATGAATTCAATCAAAAACATGCATAACATAAGGAGATCATGGAAACACATAAATAACACACGACTCCAAAATATGAAACAAGCCACAAGGAACTCTTGGTCTAAAGCTTGAATAGGAATAGAAGAAAGAGATAGGGATATCGAAACTCTCAACAATCTTGGTTTCTAAGCATACCATCTCCCCCTTGGGAGAAAACCCCTACTAAGGTTAACATGACAATCTAACAATAAGCATAGTGATCTTAATACAACATTTACATCTATTAAGGAACTATCAACATACTGGTGCCTTCATCTGGAAGAGCTCATTTGTCCTCTCTATACCAGAGTGCATAGAAACGACCATAATTTGGAGGAATGGGAACCATATCACTAAGAGAAGCTTTCTTAGCCTCTCTTCCTTTTTTCAAGAGTGTTTGGGCAATCCCTCATCTTATGACCCTTCTTTCCACACCCAAAGCAACCATCCGTGTCGGCTAGGCACTTACCCAAATGTTGCTACCCACACTTGGCACATGTAGATCTTTCAAAAGAAGAACCACCTCCATTTCCTCCTTGAGATTTAGGGTTAGTCACCCTATCCTTGTTGATCATTGGGGAATCTTGGTTGGAGGACCTCTTTTTGAACCTTGGTTGACCTTGTTCATCAGACCTAGCCCTTTTTGCTTCTCTATCCATTTTCTTGAGCTTTTGCTCCTCAATTTGTTCCGCATGGACCATAAGACTTGAAATATTCATACTTAGGATAAGCATTGCCAAACGACATTCATTGATTACCAATTCGGACACTCCCATCACATATTTATTCATTCTAGCCATTGAGTTCGCCACCATGGTTGGAGCATACTTGGATAATTGGGTTGTAGGTTTATGAACTCTTGCATTTTCTGTTCTCTCAACTCTAGGGGGAAAGAAACTATCAATAAATGCTTCCTTGAACACCTCCCAACCTATGGGACCCGCTCATATTGGCCTCTCACCCTTCCATTGTTCATACCAAATTTGAGCTACATCTTTTAGTTGGTAGGCGGCTAGCTCCACCTTCTCCTCCGAAGGCACCACCATAGCACCAAGTATCTTGCAAACCTCATCTATAAACCTTTGGGGATCCTCTTCCACCTTGGAACCAAGGAACTCAAGGGGGTTCATCCTAGCGAAATCCCTCAATCTCAAAGCCGTAGAACTCACATTAGGATTCACATGAGGCCCAACATCCTTATTTGCTTAAGTCGTCATAGCTTGGGCTTGAGTAACATCCTTACTAGATTATTAGGAATAATCTAGTAAAATACAATGTTGATTATTATTTTTTAATGTGTGTGTCAACTAAATATGACAAGTAAAAGTGAACAAAAGGAGTAATTAATATTATATGATTCAATTTAAGTATTTTACTTTTTTTTTAGTTTGTATCCAAAAAAGTCTGTCTTTTTTTTTATATTGTAAGTTTTCGAATTATAATATTCTAGATGATAAATTTAAAACACAAGATCTAAAAGACTATACACATCTTTTGTTGATGTCATAAAATTCATAAGATTTTTTTTATTTCTTAAACTTCGTGCCTAGTCAAACTTAAATTAGGACTGAGGGAGTATATATTTACTATATGTTAAATTATTACTCTCTATGTCCCTTTTTACTTGTCCAATTTTAATTTTTTACTTGTCACCTTTTTAGGACTGGGCGTTCGGTCGATATGGTTCGGTTTTTAAATTTTGGTTCAGTTTTTTTATTTTCGGTTTGACAAAAATGTGAAAACAAACCAAACTGAAATAAATTCTATTCGATTCGGTTATTACAATTTCGGTTCAGTTTACTTCGGTTTGGTTTTGGTTTAACCAAATTTAATTAACAGTGGCCTATAGGCTGTGGCCTATGGGTTGTGGCCTATGGGTGTGTTGTTGTTCAAATAATACAACAATCGACATTAACTTCTATAACACTCAACAATACTCTCCAGACTCCAACAATCTATGCAATACAGTTTGGCATTTGCCTTCAAATTTTAACAAACATTTAACTTTCAACTTACCAAATCATTGACTAAAATATCCAAACAAAATTGATAATTCTTGTCCAAACAATCCAGCAGGCAACAACATTACCAAACTAATCGAGTATAAGAATAAAAAGACTATCAAGAATCAAGACAACAACACTAGAAAATTCAACAAACTTGTGTCCAACCCTAAAATAGAGTTAGTTACAAACTAAGGTCCAGATGCGAGTAGGCATCATAGCAATTTGCAGCAACCAAAAAATTTAGAAAACTAACAAAACATTGTTGCAACCTCCAGTGTGTCATCTATAAAAAAAATGTGAAACAAACAAGAAGAACAACAAGTAGTCGTACAACACAATACTGATTACAAACTAACAGTAACACCTACTAGCAAATCAGAAGCATGTTATTGATTGTTGATACATTTTTTTATCAGAGGCTTTGAAACCATACAAGTAATAAGCAAATGTGAACCAATACATTGGATTTACTCGATCCAATTGTTGTTTTAAGATGATACTAATTAGGTATAGTGCATATGTTGTATTATTTTTTATTTGATTTTTTTCAAACAAATAATTAGTAGAAAAGTTAATTAGCATTATCTGTAACAAAGATGTGGCAACAAAAAATGAAATCGAGATGGAGGAAACAACATAAGAAAGCAGCTAAATAGTAAAGATTGACAAAGAAATGTCCTTTAAGGGGATACTCATCACTCTATATTCAAAAACAATTGATTCACAAACAACATCAAGGACAAACATAGAGGAGGATATGTTAATTGATGAGCTGACGGGGAATGTGAAAAAAAATAAGAAAAGTACAATCCCCACAAATGAAGGAATGGAGACGATGAGAACTAACCTTTGAGGCGTGAGTCGCGAGCCGCGAGCACTGCGCAATTGCGGGCAGCAAGCACTCAACAGTTAGAGGGAGTATTCTCTTCATGCATCGCGGAAAAGTCATCATATGTTGCGGTTCTCAAGGAAGCGTTATCTTCATGCATCATGATAAAGATCTTCATGCATCGCGAGAATAATCAATCTCATGCAGGGGTACAATCCTAAACTATGCTTCCAAAGAATATCTTCATCCTTGATTTCTTGTCATCTACGGATGCCCACGAATTTGGATGGAATAACAGCTTGTAGAGCTCCTTCTTCGACTAGAAAAAACTATTAAACTCTCTACCCCAAGAAACAATGGTTTGCCAAATGACGTATACATCCTTCAAATTTAAACACATAAGTATGATTTTCTTTTTATTGACCAATGGGCTAAATAGACACAAGGTGGCCTTCTAATGGGCCCAACACACCTTGGGAGTTGGGTCATCTCAGTTCAAATGTGCTAAATTGAGGGATTTGATTTCGCTCTACGCTAGTTGACTAAGAATGACTTCTGAAAGACCCGAAACCCAAGCGGACAACTTAGGCTGGAACTATGACAACCATTGGACGCATGACTAACCAATAAATTATCAGACATTCCGAAAAGGGTTAAGTATAAAAACAGACTAGCTACGGTATTGCAAAATCGTTCTTTAATATACTGCATTTAATGTCATGTCGACAAAAGATGCCATGAATACAAAATGACAGTTAATAGAAATTTAAACAAGTAAATCATAAATAAAAAAATTCAGCAATTATCAATAAAAATTCAAATAGTCAAGTCTTTACGGTTAGAACTTAATTAAATTCCCAGCAAAAAAATTGTCGTAAAGTTTCGTTCTTCGTTCCTCTCCTCTTGGTCGTTCCTATTTCTTTCTTTTTTTCCGGTATGCCGCTCTGTCATTGTCTGATTTTTGGTTGTTTGATCACACTCGAAATTATGTATCTACTTATCATATTTTTACCCCTGCTCGATAGTTTTGTAGCACGTTGTTTCTAGTCGCCATTTCTGTTTTATCAAAAAATAAAGAAAAATTTTATTTTCAAAAATCAATTTAACTTAAGTTTCAAAGAAAAATTGATTTTCAAAGAGAGTCGCCACTTAAATTTTTGAAAGAAATTAAGAAAACTTATTAAATTTTAAAAATATATCCTCTTTGGAGTCTAAGAATATGTAAGCAGATTTTGTTGTGAATAGACCATCCGAAGTTAGACCCCACACGATTTTATAATCAATGGAGCTCGTGCTAGGCACTTAAGTATTTTGTATAGAAAAAAATGAGGCACTAGAGTAAGAAGCAGGATAATCTATTAAAATTTCAAACCCCATTGATGAAAAGGTCTTTTATCTTAATATTTTCCTCGTCTCGATTTAGAAGACCTTGAATACAACTTCTAATGCTATTTATGAAAAGTTATCCAAATATCGTGCCAAAGGTTAACTGAACAATCATTATTGACTATCAATGAGGTAGCTTTGTTACAAGTTTTCATCCATTAAGGATACACTTTTAGCTATAGGGGGTCTGTTTGGTTGAAGTCTATATTAATTAATGGGCAATAGGGTTATTATTATTTTTGTAATAGTGGTGTTGCACAACATGAGACAATCATAATTCATTTCCCATTGTACCAATCTTGTTACATTGTAGATAGTTATGATGAGAGTAAAAAAAAGAGTTGTTTAAAGAAAACAACTCTCACCAAAAGAATTATCATAGAGAGAACAAAATAATACTCTCTTAAAAATAAATGAGGATTCTTGAAAAATCAATCAAAAAACTCAAAACAATCACAAAATTTCAATAACTGACAAATCCATAATCCATGACGAGAAAAATGAGCCTGAATTGCCTGCACTGATGACAATCGAGTCTCACCTATTAATCCCCTGAATTACTCAGTTTCGGTAAATTCATCCGACTTCTCATGAGAGGGTATATCATCAGTATATCTCATTGTATATTTTACAAAGCAAAATGTTGTCTAGCTCGAAACAAAGACTAAAACTTTAATAAACACAACTGATTTCTCTTCAAGCTTTCTCGGCTCAAAGAGACAATTATTGAGCTACCTATTTGAATGCAAAGTTTGGATTTAAAGAAAAAATACTACAGTCATATTATAATTTTAATGAGAAAATTCAATACAAGAATTATTGCAATTATGTATTTCTGTTGTGCATAGAATACAAGAATACAATCGTGTATTGGATAACTACAACAAGCTCAAGA
Source organism: Solanum stenotomum (assembly GCF_019186545.1). NCBI lineage: Eukaryota > Viridiplantae > Streptophyta > Magnoliopsida > Solanales > Solanaceae > Solanum > Solanum stenotomum. The sequence continues at coordinate 6,854,193 of NC_064287.1, read as the reverse complement.
ACTTCCATTATCCTTGCCGAGGAAAAGAACAGAACACTGTTTCAATGTCTCTTCCAGGCTAGTAACTGGAAAAAGAGAAAAGGAAACAAATAGCAGGTAATGTGATTCCCCTAGTAATTATGCAAGAGGATAAATATTCAAATATCAAAAGAATGAAATTTTAGGCGGACCTGTGTGACCCACAGTTCTGTCAGACTCATAGATCTCATGGTCATTTCCTCCATGTTCAATAAAAAGCACGACTCTTATATCAGTCTGTACATGAAAAGAAAGCTTCAAGCACGATAGTAACTAAAGATTACCTTGTATGTTTTGTCTCCGAAAAACTGAATTTCATTAAATTCTTCAAGGTATGTCAAACAATAAGTCTTGCCCAACCTTGGGTGAAAACCTGTCATGACCAAGATCCCCAAATCATCTGTCAATAATATACTTAAATCGTTCAGCGATCAATGAGCACAAGAAAAGGCTTAAAGATGCTTACATCATAACTAATTTGGCCTCCAATGGAGAAGGTGAGATTAAAATGAGCAAACTTTTCTCTGAGCACTGATACCATACTTTTCAAATTCATTCCTTTCTTCCTGACTACAGTTCATTCCAATAGGCGACACATTTATCATGCCACTTCTAAACTCAATGAATGTTCCTCTGCAAAGAAGAATTATTAAGAAGTTTGCCACAACAAAGCAAATAATTCAACTTTAGATCTATGTTTGCTTGGATCCTTCAAAAATGTTGTCGGTTATGTGTCAGGTCCTCCAAAAAAAAAATTGTAGGATCTGGCCGACTAACATGGGTGCAGCGGCATTTTTGGAGGATGCAAGTAATACAAACTTTGATATGCTCACCTCTTTATTGACATATCCAAGTCATCAATGTAATGGAGGGTAAACCGAATAAATTCATGCATATCATTTGCATCCCATCAAGATATTTCTTGATCATCTACATATAAACTCATCTTCAATTGGGTGAACCTAACTATAAAAATTAAGTCACACCCAATTATATGTAACATACACAAACAATTAACTCTTCATGGAATGTGTAATAACTTTATTTTCATATTTTCGTAAACTATGATAAACATTGCTTCGAAACTTATAAAATAACACGTTACAACAGTTTTTCAACTAAGTACAAAGTACATAGTCATCTCTCTTTTTTGCCCTTGGCAAACTATCCTTCACCTTATAGATAATGATATCATGCAGAGACTAATTTAAAACTTCAACGAAATTATTTTCCATAAGTTGAACAACAAAAAAATAGAAGAATCACTAATCGAACTACACTTGGTTGGGTATGCTCCCCTCTTTGCACTATCACAAAAATAAAATATTTCCTTGTTAAATAAGAAAATCGCATTGATTAACCTTAAGCTTCTCGTCCCCAAGATATGACTTCAAGCTCTGCACGCACACCAAGAGTCATGTCATTTCAAAACAAATCACCCCTGCTAATTAACAACTAAGGATAATGAAAGAAGCGATGCATATTGAAGATGGGAAGAAAGTAAATTTCTTCAAGTTGTTCGGTAGTTCCATATTTCATGAGGCTATTATCTAGTTTTAACTTGGTACGAAGTGCTTAAGTAGTGGCAACAAGGATGTTGTTTTAAGTTGATAAAGACTGTATCCGAAGATTTTGTTTTTTCACAAAGTGAATATGCACTCACAAGTAATATTATAAAGATAAGATATCAAATTCTAGTCATTAAAATTATTTGTTTCCCAATAAGCTTGCCATCTTCATGTCCTACCAGGCCATTTTCAGAGAAAACATAATCATAGTCATTTGTAACTACATCACATATATTAGAAAGATTAAAATGTTATCATTCTCAAGATATTCTTTTATATAGGTTAGTTAATAACCATATATTGGGAACCAAGGGACATACATGACCTAAAAGACTGTTTAGCACTAAAGTTGGGCAGAAAAAGGTACATTTCAACAGCTAACATGGAGCTATAACCATAAAACTATATATGCCTTTTTAGTGGAAAGGTCCTTTCATTTATCAAATCAAAACACAGTTCAATGTTCGTAGCTAGTGAACTCAGATCTACACTTCTACTCTTGCCTAATACAACGACGAATTTCAGATACTGAGCTAGAAGCATGAGCTCTAATTAGTTGATGTAGCATATTTCATCATCCCAACTCCAAGTTTCGTATATATGCTAGTTAAGCTAACATGTATTGCCAAGATATTCTATTGCCAAGCTGTTCTGATATCTTTACAAGGTCAGAACGTCTAACAACTCCAACAGTAACAACCTGCATGTCGACAAAATTGTTAAGACAAAGAATCCTTGAGAGGAAAAATAAAATATATGTGGAAAAGAGAGAGAAGGAAAAAAGAGTATAGCAGAAGAATCATCTACCTTTCTAAGTTCCTGCATGAATTTCAACATTTGTGGAGTAGATTCCTGAAATTTTGATGCAAATTATCCAAAGAAGAAAAAGCAATATCGGTATGGGGGTGATTAAATGTCACTACAAGTAAATTTACTGTAAAATTAAACGATGAATAAGAATAAGAACAATAAAAAATCATGACAATATTTTGAAAATAAATGTACAGGCTAGCAAGAATACACTGAATCATTCGATAGTGCCTCAATCTCAAACAAGTTAAATTCAGCTACTAAATATACAAATCATTTATGTCATTCTGCTCTATTCAAGCCCATCAAGGATGCAATTATCCATAAAGTCAAAAGAATCTACAGTAAGGGTGTTTTCAGTATGGATATGATTTTCTCATGTTCCTTAGGTAAAAAAATTGGAAAATATTTTCTTTAGAAACACAAGTTCCTTAAAAATGAGGAAAATAAATTATCTATTTGACGTAGGGAAATCAAGATCTAGAATTAGCATTGCACATTGATTTTGTCCTCCAACACACCTTATCATAATCCCACCTCTATACCCCTATCCCACCACACCTCCCCCCATCCTCATGGTGCTTCGATTATATACAAATACTTTTAGAATAATATTCTTTTACTTGCATACCGAACACACCCTTAGTAACAGAAACAAAGGGAATAATCAATCTAAAGCAGCAAATACAACCAGGAGCAATAATATTGTACCTTCCTTGGTGGTGTAAAAGTTCTATCAACATCAAATAAAGAAATTAAACGAGCTTTCCTTGCAGCCATTTTTATATTTCTATACTTCTCACCAACTCTTCATTGCATTTAATGGCCAAGCATTCACCCTTATCAGCTATACTTGATAAAACCAAAGTAAAATCCAATTCAAAAGTTCACAAAGATGAATAGAAACAAATGAAATTAGAGATCGCAATATATAGTTGTACTAATTTGTACAACACAATGGGTGTACTCACTAGAAAGAATATTCAACAAGACTACAAAATGAAGCAAAATCAGTTTCAAAAAATGCAAAATTTACACTGATTGAAGAAGAAGAGACGTGCAAGTGAGCAATTTTCCACCGCTTGCATTCATTGTCTTACCTCAACAAAAATTGGCTGGGAGAATCGGACGCAGATCTGAGATCGAATGTGGATATTGTTATTTGAGGGGTGATTGTGTTCTTTTCACTTAAAGGCTACCCACTTGAGTGTTTAGATCGATGTCTCAATATATGTTGATTTTATATGGTTGGTTGTGCCACATATTCTTTTTTTATAATGTATCATATATAGTATTGTATTGTACTAAGTTTGAATAGGTTGAATCGCTTTTGTGGTTACGTAACGTGATGCTGATGATAAACCTACAAGAGAATAGGGTATGGAGTAAAGTATTATTAAAATATAAGGTAAAGGATAATTAGAATTATTAAATACTCCCGTTTCAAAATAATTGAATTGTTAAAATATTTTTCATATTTTAAGTTAACTTAATTGTTCAATCTTCAAAACTAATTTTAGAGTATTCTTTCGTTTAAATTTTCTATGTAATGAGATCAAGAAATTTGTATTGCTTTGAATTAATCTAAAGAGTAATTTGACAATAATTAATAAAGGCAAAAATGAAAAGTAATATCTAATTTATGTCCTAATATTCTCTTTTTAAAGGTGTGAAACACCCCCAACAATTCAATTATTTTGAAATGGACGGAATAATAAGTAAAAATAAAATGAGAAGAAAATATTAAGGTAATGATACGATTAATATCAAATCGGTTGTTACACAAAATGAGTTTTTTCCTTGTTACCTAATATGAATTCAAACGATATAATATAACAAAATTTAAATAACAATCAAAACAGATGTTACTACTAAACTAACAATACAAAAGAACTAATAACACCCATTTGTATAAATATACAGACTTTTGAGATCTTGTGAGAAAGGAAACAACAAATAAGACACATTCGAAGTTTCCAAGTTTTTGAAATATTGGGTTAGGGCTGGGAGTTCGATCGATTCAGTTTTTTGGTTTGGTAAAAATGTGAAACCAAACCAAACTGAAATAAAATTGATTTGGTTCGATGATTACAATTTCTGTTTGATTTTTTGGTTTAACCAAATTTAATTAACAATGGCCTCTTGACAGTGGCATGTGGCTGTGTTGTTGTTCAAATAAATCAGCAATCAATACTAACAGTAACACATACCAGCAAATCAGAAGCATGTTATTGATTGTTGATACATTTTTTACCAGAGGCTTTGAAACCATACAAGTAATAAGCAAATGTGAACCAATACATTGGATTTCACAAAGATGTAATAAAACAAATCAAATTGTAGAATCGCAATATATAGTTGTACTAATTTGTACAACATAACAAGCGGTGACACTTTGTGTACTCACTAAAAAGAAAGTATTCAACAAGACCACAAAATGAAGCAAAATCAGTTAAAGAAAATGCAAAATTTACACCGATTGAAGAAGAAGAGACGTGCAAGTGAGCAATTTTTCACCGTTTTATTGTGCATTCATTGGCTTACCTCAGCAAAAATTGGCTCGAAGAAGCGGACGCAGATCTAAGATCAAATTGCTTTTGAGTAATCTATAGTGTGGATATTGGGATACCGGTCGGTTGAGGTGATTTTACTCAAAGAGTGCCACTAGCTTTTTTTTAGATCTATATGTCCTAATATCTGTTACGTGGTTTCTTTCAACTAGTACCCAATTATATTGTGCCAACTCATTCATTTTTATCATAAAGATGCTAAAATCTTATAAATTTGGGAGTAGTAAGTGCTTCTTAATTAGATGTTTCAAATTTAAGAATATGTTTGGAAAATCATTTTGGTAATTAGATTTGATATAATTGGGTGTAATTACAATGTCTGATATGTTTGGTTGATCATGTAATTACTTGGTTTGTGTGTAATTGACAAGGGTAATTACACTCTCCAATTTTCAGATCTGTGAATTGTTGGTAATTACTACTCTAGTAATTACACTAATTTCAATTACCAGGTGGCTTTTCAAACAAACCGTAAATCTTTTTGGGTATGAAATTTCCTTTGTTAGGGTGTACTTTACTCATAATGTGGGATTTTTCGATGTAAATTTTAATTTAGTCAGGCTCCAATATGGAATCAGACACTGGATTGGAGATAAGCAAAAATTATCATTTATTCTTGGTTGATTTATACGGTTCACTTTACTTGTCCACTATTTTAAAAATATATTTTTCTTTTTATCATCATTTTTAACATATTAAGAAAAGATAATTATTTTTCTTCTATATTTTATCCTTTAGCATTAGATATTTATTTTCAAAATTATTTTTCAAGATCTAATACAAAATATTAAGTACTAATTATTAGGAATAATCTAGTAAAATACTATGTTGATTATTATTTTTTAATGTGTGTCAACTAAATATGACAAGTAAAAGTGAACAAAGGGAGTAATTAATATTATATGATTCAATTTAAGTATTTTACATTTTTTTAGTTTGTCTCCAAAAAAGTCAGTCTTTTTTTTTATATTATAAGTTTTCTAATTATAATGTTCTACATGATAAATTTAAGACACAAGATTTAAAAGACAATACATATCTTTTGTTAATATCATAAAATTCGAAAGACTTTTTTTATTTCTTAAACTCCGTGCCTAGTAAAACTTAAATCAGGACTGAGGGAGTATATATTTACTATATGTTAAAATATTACTCTCTTTGTTCCTTTTTACTTGTCCAATTTTAATTTTTTTACTTGTCCCTTTTTAGGGCTAGGCGTTCGATCGGTTCGGTTCGATTTGTAAATTTCGGTTCGGTTTTTTAGTTTTCGATTTGGAAATGTGAAACCAAACCAGACTGAAATAAATTCGGTTCAATTTGATTATTACAATTTCGGTTTGGTTTTCGGTTTAACCAAATTTAATTAACAGTGGCCTGTAGGCTGTAGCATGTGGGAATGTTGTTGTTCAAATAATACAACAATCAATATTAACTTCTATAACAATCAACACTCAACAATACTCTCTAGACTCCAACAATCTATGCCATACAATTTGGCTTTTGCCTTCAAATTTTAACAAACATTTAACTTGCAACTAACCATATCATTGACTAAAATATCCAAACAAAACTGATAATTCTCTTCCAAGTAGTCCAGCAAGCAGCAACATTAACAAACTAGTTGAGTATAAGAATAATAAGACTATCAAGAGTCAAGACAACAACAATAGAAAATTCAACAAACTCGTGTCCAGCCCTAAAATAAAGTTAGTTACAAACTAAAGTCCAGCTGCCAGTAGGCATCATAGCAATTTGCAGCAACCAAAAAATTTAGAAAACTAACAAAACATTGTTGCAACCTCCAGTGTTATCTATAAAAAAGTGAAACAAACAAGAAGAAGAACAATCAGTTGTACAACACAATACTGATTACAAACTAACAATAACACCTACCAGCAAATCAGAAGCATATTATTGATTATTGATACATTTTTTATTAGAGGCTTCGAAACCATACAAGTAATAAGCAAATGTGAACCAATACATTGGGTTTACTCGGTCCAATTGTTGTTTTAAGATGATACTAATTAGGTATAGTGCATATATTGTATTATTTTCGATTTGATTTTTAAAAAATAAATAATTAGTAGAAAAGTCAGTTAGAATTATCTGTAACAAAGATGTAGCAACAAAAAATGAAATCAAGATAGAGAAAACAACATGAGAGAGCAGATACACTGTAAAGATTGACAAGAAAGTGTCCTTTAAGGAGATGCTCATCACTCCCTATTAAAAAACAGTCGATTCACAAACAACATCAAGGACAAACCTAGAGGAGGATATGTTAATTGATGAGCCAGCGGGGAATGGGAAAACAAACACGAAAAGCACAATCCCCACAAACGAAGGAATGGAGGCGATGAGCATTGACCTTTGAGGCGCGGGTCGCGAGCTGCGAGCACTGAGCAATTACAGGCTGCATGCACTCAACAGTTAGAGGGAGCATTATCTTCATGCATCGTGGAAAAGTCATCATTTGTTGCAGTTCTCAAGGAAGCGTTATCTTCATGCATCACGAGAAAGATCTTCATGCATCGCAAGAATAATCAGTCCAACGTAGGGGTACAATCCTAAACTATACTTCCAAAGATGATCTTCGTCCTTGATTTCTTGTCATCTCCGGATGTCCACGCTTTTGGATGAAATAGCAGCTTGTAGAGCTCCTTCTTAGACTAGAACATTTATTAAACTCTCTACCCCAAGAAACAATGGGTTGCCAAATGACGTATACATTCTTCAAATTTAAACACGTAAGTATTGTCTTTTTATTGACCAATGGGTCAAATAGACACAAGGTGGGCTTCTAATAGGTCCAACACGCCTTGGGAGTTGGGTCAGCTTAGTTCAAATGCGCTAAATTGAGGGATTTGGTTTCGCTCTATGCTAGTTGACTAAGAGTGTCTTTTGAAAGACTGGGAACCGTAGCGGACAACTTAGGCTGGAACTATACAACCATAGGATGCACGACTAACCAATAAATTGTCAGTCATTCTGAAAAGGATTAAGTATAAAAAAGACCAGTCTGCAGTATCACAAAATTGTTCTTTAGTATACTGCATATAATGTCGTGGTAATAGAAGATGCCATGAATGCAAAATGATAGTTAATAAAAAATTAAACAAGTAAAACATAGATAAAACAATGCAGCAATTATCAATAAAAAGTCAAATATTCAAGTCATTACGGTTATAACTCAATTAAATCTGCAGCAGAGTCGTCATTTCTATTTTATTGAAAAATAAAGAAAAACTATAATTTTCAAAAATCAATTTAACTTAAGTGTTAAAGAAAAATCGATTTTCAAAAGAGTCGCCACTTAATTTTTTGAAAGAAATTAAGAAAACTTATTAAATCTTCAAAAGATTTCTCTTTGGTGTCTAAGAATGTGTAAGCACATTATGTTATGAATAGACCATTCGAAAGTAGACGCCACATGATTTTATCATCAATGGAGCTCGTGTAAAGGGACATAAGTATTTTGTATAGAAAACAAATAAGAGACTGGAGTAAGGAGCAGGATAATCTATTAATTTTCTAAACCCCATTGATGAAAAGGTCTTTGATCTTAATGTTTTCCTCGTCTCAATTTAGAGGACCTTAAATACAACTTCTAATGCTATTTATGAAAAGGTATCCAAATATCGTGTCAAAAGTTAACTGAACAACCATTATTGACGACCTATGAGATAGCTTTGTTACAAGTTCCATCCATTAAGGATACACTTCCAGGTAGATGATGAATTAGCTCTAGGGGTCTATTTGGTTGATGTCTATATTAATTAGTGGTCAATAGGGTTATTATTCTTTTTGTAATAATTGTGTTGCACAACATGAGCTAATTCTAATTCATTGTCCATTGTACCAATCTTGTTACATTATATTGTAGATAGCTATGCTGAGAGTAAAAAAAAAAAAGTTGTTTAAAGGAAAGAACTCTCACCAAAAGGATTATCATAGAGAGAACAAAACAAAACTCTCTTAAAATTAAATGAAGATTCTTGAAAAATCAACCAGAAAACTCAAAACAGTCACAAAATCTCAATATTGACAAATCCACAATCCATGACGAGAAAAATGAGCTCGAATTGCCAGCACTGATGGCAATCGAGTCTCACCTATCAATCCTTTGAATTTCTCAGTTTCGGTAAATTCGTCCGACTACTCATGAGAGGGATATCATCACTATATTTCATTGTATATTTTACGAAGACGAATGTTGACTAGCTCGAAACAAAGACTAAAACTTTAATAAACACAACTAAATTCTCTTCAAGCTTTCTCGTCTCAAAGAGACCATTATTGAGCTACTATTTGGATGCAAAGTTTGGATTTCAAGAATAAGTACTATAGTCATATTATAATTTTGACGAGAAAATTCAATACAAGAATTATTGCAATTATATATTTTTGTTGTGCATAGAATACAAGCATACAATCGTGTATCAGAGAACTGCAACAAGCTCAAGAACTTCCATTATCCTTGCCGAGGAATAGAACAGAACATTGTTTCAATGTCTCTTCCGGGCTAGTAACTGGAAAAAGAGAAAAGGAAACAAATAGCAGGTAATGTGATTCCCCTAGTAATTATGCAAGAGAATAATTATTCAAACATCAAAAGAATGAAATTTTAGGCGAACCTGTGTGACCCACAGTTCTCTCAAACTTGTAGATCTCATGGTCATTTCCTCCCTGTTCAAGTAAAAAAACACGACTCTTATATCATCCCAGACATGAAAAGAAAGCTTCAAGCACGTCAGTAACTAAAGATTACCTTGTTTGTTTTGTCTCCAAAAAAATGAAGTTCATTAAATTCTTCAAGGTATCTCAAACAATAAGTCTTGTCCCAGCCTTGGGGGAAAACCTGTGATGACCAAGATCCCCAAATCATCTGTCAATAATATACTTAAAACGTTCAACGGTCAATGTGCACAAGAAAAGGCTTAAAGATGCTCACATCGAAACTAATTTGGCCTCCAATGGAGAAGGTGAGATTAAAATGTTCAAACTTTTCTCTGAGCACTGATACCATTGTTTCGCGTATCTTTTGTACCTGATTATAGCTCAAATTGTCTTTAAATCACAGAGAAAAGAATTTTCTCGAGGTACATTCTGTAAAACATATATACAATGCTAGAGTAGTTATCTGTACCTTGTCATACTTTTCAAACACATCCCTTTCTTCCCGACTACAGTTCCTCTCAATAGGCGACACATTTAACATGCCACTTCTGAACTCAATGAATGTTCCTCTGCAAAGAAGAATGATTAAGAAGTTTGCCACAACGAAGCAGATAATTTGTTCTATGTTTGCTTGGATCCTTTAAAAATGTTGTCGGGTGTGTCAGGTCCTCCAAAAAATAATTTTTGGAGGATCTGGCAGACTAGCATGGGTGCGCGGCATTTTCGGAGGATCCGAGAAACACAAACTTTGATATGGTTACCTTTTTATTGGACTATTCAAGTCAGCAATGTAATGGAGGGTAAAGTTAATAAACTCTTGCATATCATTTGCATCCCACTAAGATATTTCTTGGTCATCTACTTCAATTAGGTGAACCTAAGCTATAAACATGAATTCTCACCCAATTATACGCAAAATACACACACACAATTAACTCTTCATGAAATGTATAATAACTTGGTTTTTTAGATTTTCGAAAACTATTATAAACATTGCTTCGAAACTTACGAAATACCACGTCAGAGCAGTTTTTTCAATAAAGTACAAATTACATAGAAATCTCTCTTTATTGCTCTTAGGCAAATTATCCTTCACCTTATAGATAAAGATATCATGCAGAGACTGATTTATCACTTCAACGAAATTATTTTTCGTAAGTTGAACAACAAATAATTAGAAGGATTACTAAGTCTTTATCGAATTGCACTTGGTTGGGTATGCTCCCCTCTTTGCACTATTACAAAAATAAAACATTTCCTTGCTAAATAAGAAAAATGCATTGACTAACTTAAGCTTCTCATCCCCAAGATATGACTTCAAGCTCTTCACACACACTATGAGTCATGTGATTTCAAAACAAATCACCTTGCTAATGAACAAATAAGGAGAATGAAAGAAGCGATGCACATTGAAGATGGGAAGAAAGAAAATTTCTTCAAATTGTTCGGTAGTTCCATGGTTCATGAGACTATTATCTAGTTTTAACTTGGTACGAAGTGCTTTAGTAGTGGCAACAAAGATGTTGTTTTCAGTTGATACAGACAATATCCAAAGATTTTATTTTGTCACAAAGTGAATATGCACTCACAAACAATATTATAGAGATATGATATCAAATTCTAGTCATTAAAATTACCTGTTACTGAATAAGCTTGTCATCTTTATGTGCTACAAGACCATTTTCATAAAAAACATAATCTTAGTCATTTGTAACTGCATCACAAATATTAGAAAGATCAAAATGTTATCATTATCAAGAAATTATTTTAGATAGGTCAGTTAATAGCCACATATTGGGAACAAAGGGACATGCATGACCTCAAAGATTGTTTAGCACTAAAATTAGGCAGAAAAAGGTACATTTCAACAACTTAGCATCCATAAGACTATGTATGCCTTTCTAGTGGAAAAGTCATTTCATTTTTCAAATTCAAACACAGTCCAGTGCTCCTGGCTAGTGAACTCATAGTTCTACACTTCTACTCTTGCTTAGTATTGCGAGGAATTTCAGATACTGAGCTAGAAACATGAGCTCTAATAATTTGATGTAGCACCTTTCGTCATCCCAACTCCAATTTTAGTATATATGCTAGATAAGCTAACCTGTATTGCCAAGCTGTTATGATATCTTGACAAGGTCAAAACCTCCAAGAACTCCAAAAGTAACAACCTGCAGGTTAACAAAATTGCTAAAGACAAAGAATCCTTGAGAGGAAAAGTAATATATATGTGGAAAAGAGAGAGAAGGAAAAACGAGTATAGCAGAAGAATCCTCTACCTTTCTAAGTTCCTGCATGAATTTCAACATTTGTGGAGTAGATTCCTGAAACTTTGATGCAAATTATCCAAAGAAGAAAAATCAATATTGTTATAGGGGTGATTAAATGTCACTACTGGTAAATTTACTATAAAATTAAACGAAGAATAAGAATAAGAACAATAAAAATTCATGACAATATTTTGAAAATAAATGTACAAGCTAGCAAGAATACACTGAATCATTCGACGACATGCTCAATCTCAAACAGGTTGGATTCAACTATTAAATATACAAATCATCTATACCATTCTGCTCTGTTCAAGCCCATTAAGGATGCAATTGTCCATAAAGTCAAATTAATCTACAATAAGGGTGTTTTTAGTATGGATCTGATTTTCTCAGTTCCTTAGGTAAAAAAATTTGGAAAATATTTTCTTTAGAAACACAAGTTCCTTAAAAACGAGAAAAATGAATTGTCTAATGGACGTAGGGAAAACAAGTTCTAGAATTAGCATTGCCCATTGATTTTGTCCTCCAACACACCTTATCATCATCCTATCTATGTACCCCTATCCTACCACAACACCCACATCCTTTTGTTGCTTCGATTATATACAAATACTTTTAGAATAATATTTGTTTTAGTTGCATACCGAACACACCCTTAGTAACAAAAACAAAGGAAACAATCAAACTAAAGCAACAAATACAACCTGGAGCAATCATACTATACCTTTCTAGGTGCTGTAAGAGTTCCATCAAACAGAGCAATTAAACCAGCTTTCCTTGCAGCCATTTTTATTTTTCTATACTTCTCACCAACTCTTCACTGCATTCAACGGCCAAACATTCACCCCTATCAGCTACACTTGGTAAAATCAAAATAAAATCCAATACAAAAGTTCACAAAGATGAAACTAAATAAATCAAATTATAGAATCGTAATATATAGTTGTACTAATTTGTACAACATAATGGGCGGTGGCACTTTGCGTACTTACTAGAAAGAAGTATTCAACAAGACGACAAAATGAAGCAAAATCATTTACAAAAAATGCAAAATTTACACCGATTGAAGAAGAGACGCGCAAGTGAGCAATTTTCCACCGCTTGCATTCATTGGAATTACCTCAGCAAAAAAATGGCTAGGAGAATCGGACGCAAATTCTTGATCGAATGTGGATATTGGGATTTGAAGGATGGTTGTGTTCTTTTCACTCAAAGGCTGCCCACTTGAGTGTTTAGATCTATGTCCCAATATCTGTTGACTCTATGTGGTTGGTTGTGCCTCGTATTCTTTTTTTATAATGTATCATCTATTATATTGCATTGTATTAAGTTTGAATGGGTTGAATCGCTTTTCGTGGTTACGTAAGGTGATGCTTGTAACGCTCCAACTGTTTAAGAATGTTCTTCATCCCGTATCAAAGGCTTACGAACCTTAATTTTAGAATTGTATTGTAACATCGCGAGTGATTCAGGAGCATTTAATTTACAAATACATATTTTCATGGCTTACCTAACACTTCTTAAATATTTATGAAAAAAAAGGATATATTCTTTAGTTATTATACATTTGTGTATGTGTTTACTTTATAAGAGTTCACCAATTTATTAAATATTTTTAACGGTTATAGTAAGTCTAGTTATGTCAAGAAATTTGTATCATATAAAATAGGCTTTGAACAAGATTATATTTCATTAATTATAGTATATGCAAAAAGATATATGTATTTTACCATGAACCTACGCAATAACTAAGTGTATATGTAACAGGATAAAATGAATTAGTGTTATGGTAACACCATTTGTACACGTGGAACTGTAGGAAATGGTATTTGATGACTAATTAGAAAATTAAATAAGTATAATGGAAGTGATCCATTTGTTCTTTCTGGATAAGTTTCATGTATAATTTTTTTTATCCTTTGTTCATTTAATTTCTCTCACTTTTCTTATCAAAATAATAGAAATCTGAAGTGTTGAAAGGTAGAGAAAACTATAGGTAGAAATAGATAAGAAACTAAGGTTTAAAATAAACAAGTTGCCGCTACGCATATTGTTATGTATAACTTACCAAAATCTCATAGTGTAAAGAGTAAATTACATTCTATTCCTACTATTTTTCTAATTACAATAATCCCTTAAATTTGTACCTTCCGAATACATAAGTCACCATCCGGGTACATTAATTCACCATCCGGATACATTAATTCTAATACAAGAAGAATCTTTCTATTGCGCTAAAAATGAAATAAAATCTGAAAATTAATTAAATCCCATAAATTACGCTTACGTTTCTTCTTACTCTCAATCATACAGAGGCAAATCCTATCCAAACGAAGAAATTCAAAATTTCAAATTGCTCCCCCATCAAAGAAGAAACCTTTCTAGATTTGATTTAAAAACTTTTTTTGAAATTTTGGGTAAGCGAGGTGAGATATGAATGATACAAAAGTGATGGAATTATTGTTGGACAAACGATTTCCTTTTGAATCTTCAAGTTCATCGAAGATCCTTTCAATTTTGATTCAAGATTGTCAAAAAAAATTGAGATTCAAGATTCTTTGTTCTCCGGTTCTTCGAAGATCCTTTCAATTTTGATTCAAAATTATTGAAAATTTTGAGATTCAAAATTCTTCTCCTAATTTATTGAAGATCCTTTCAATTTTGATTCAAAATTGTCAAAAAAATAATAATTTTGGACGACTATGTTTGTTTCTGCAATATTTTCTTTGACCTGTTTTGAAGAGGAATCAGCGGTAGGGGAACGAGAAGACGCCATAACTCGACCACCAATACCATTGAGGACTTGTTTCATTTTCTTTGTTGTGGTCTGTAGATAAATAAAGCTTCAAACATAGCTCAAAGTTCTAAGCCAAAGGAATTTAAGTGCTTGTAAATTGTTATCGTCGCATACTCTTTATCTTATGATACATCATGAATATCCTTGCTACTTAGTATTTTACTATTTCTATATCTTGTTTATATTGATAAATATTGTATTTATACTAGATACATTAAATAAATAATTGTGCCCATAAGACGTTAGATTTGAGATCGATACATTACCGTGTGGAAATTGCTATGTAATTGATACATTTAGTATAAATTCGAATGTACATATCATATCTAAAAAATTAGTGCATGATACATTATTATTTGTGTAACTCATTTAAATTGATAAGTATTGTATATACAAGATACATTAAATAAGTAATTATTGCCCATAAAATGTTAGATTTGAGATCGATACATTATCGTGTGGTAGTTGCTATGCAATTGATACATTTAGTATAAATTCAAATTTACGTATCATATCTAAAAAAAATAGAGCATGATACATTACTATTTATGTATCTCGTTTAAATTGATAAGTATTGTATTGTTACGGGATACATTAAACATGTAATTGTTGTCCATAAGTTGTTTGGTTTGAGATTGATACAGTTAATATAAATTAGTATTTATGTATCATGTCTGTATACTTTGACGTAGCTATGTATCATATACAAAAAAAAATTATGAATATAATAAATAATGATTTAGTCATAAAATAGTACCGCACATACATATGTACACTTTTTATAATTCGTTTTTGTCCTAATTTTCTCCATATTTATTTTGTCATGTCCATGTATGGGTGGTTTATTGAGTCTACATTCTAATCATCTCTCTAACAGTAATACACTTGTCTTTGTGTATGAAAAATTACCCCAATATTCACATGATTTTTCTATAAAAGAAAAGAATTGGAAAGAAAAAAATAAATGAAGAACTACCTCTTGATTAACTTTAAATTATTAATCGGAGAGAGATAATTTTTAAAATTCAAAATAAGGGAGTGATGAAGATAACTGGTGATATAGTGGAGTGATTAGAGGCATGAAAAAAGGGAGACAGTAGTGAAGTTGAAAGTTAAGTATTTGAAAAGGAGAGAATTTGAGAAAAAAGAGGGATTTTTGTAATTTTTTAAAATGGTAGGAAATAATAGAAAATAGGGTAAGAAAAGATGTGTAGTTAGATAATTTTTCATATATATATATATATATAATTTTATTTTTTAAAAAACTTAAATTGTGTTCAAGCGCACTTGGCTACTCGACCAAAGAAAATACATATGAAAAATAACTTGGGATGAATAGTATTTATAACCAGGGGCAGACCACGTGTTGAGGTGACCCTAACGAAACTTTGTATATGTATATAGAAAATACTGAAAATGTTATAGTATAACATATTCCTCAGCATGCCCATTAAACAAAGAATCCGGTGAGTGTGTTGGTTCCAAAGTTGAATTCTTATGTTATCATGCCCTGCAGGCTGCAACTAGGGTTTGAATCTTGGTAAAACTTATCTCTTTATTGAAAAAACGCAAATTAAACTTCTTCATAATTTTAACTTCTTTTTATACTTCTTCACTGTTGAATTTTTTTTTCTTGACTAGCAACTTTATGATGAGCACCCACATCATTAGATTCTGAATTCACCACTGTTTCTAACATCGTTTTTTTAGAATTAACGTCTATCTATTTTAAATAGAAGTTTGTTTTCTAGGAAATTTCAGGTAAAAAATAGGTCAATCTTGAATTATGTTTTCTTTTTCTATAGTTATATGAATATCCTCAATAGCCTATATGTATTTTAGGGAATACAAACAAACTTTAATTAAAAGAGCTTTTGGCATTTGGGAATGGTTTCAATCTATTTTAGAGAAAAAGCCCAAAATAGTCATTCATTTTTTGGTTAAGACTCAAAATCATCCTTGAATTTTCATATGGAGCATTAATAATCCCTCATGTTTGCAATATTGATGCACTTTTGGTCCTCCTCCAAAAATTTTCCTATTTTTTAACATTGATTTTATACATAATTTATGTATAGAGTGTTCAATCATCATTTTTATATATTTAGTAAAAATAATAACTCCATGTGAGAAAATGTGAGAAGAAAAACATTTTATTTTGTTTAGTAAAAATCGTATGGCAGGTAAAGTCGAGAGGTTCATCATGACGATTTCATGTGCAATAGTACAAATTTTTCTTCTCTTACAACGTCATATGTTAAGATGTTCTTAGTTTAGCTATAGTAATATTTCTACTGGACACAACAAAGATTTCTTTTTCTCACCTTCTCTCAGATAGAGTTATTATTTCTAATAAATATATAAAAAGACGATTGAACATTCCTTACATAAAATTATGGAAAAAATTAATGTTAAAAATAGGCAAAAATTTAGTGAAGGACCAAAAATACACCAATATTACAAACATGAGAGACTATTAGTGCTCCATATGAAAATTCAAGAATGAGTTTGAGGTTTAACCCAAATATGACGAACTATTTTGGGCCTTCTCTCTATTTTACTACGTGAGTAATTGAAAACGGCCGCCAGAGGGAAAGGGGAGTTTTCCGGCGAGACATGGACGTACTGTTCAATTCAATTGACGTTAGAGATCTACTCTCGTCGCCGGACATCGACGATGTAAACTCACCGTTATCTGCTCCAGATCTCCGTCTTCTCATCGACCGTCTACAACTTCGTTCCGTCGATATAAAATCCAAAGTCCGGCAATACATTCTCTCACATCACTCCGAATTCTCCACACTCTTTTCTCAGTGTTCCAACGTCGTTTCAAAATCTGAAAATCTCTCTTCTCAAGTTTCCGACTTGATTCAACTCATCTCGGATCATCCAATTGAAGCTCAAACCAAAGCTGTAATTGATGAAATTCTGGTAAAAAATAGAGAGGAGAAGGAGAAGAGGGAATTGTTAGGGTTACTTGATGTGATATTGGAATTGAGTGATCGACTGAGGTTTGTGAAGGAGGAGATTAAGGTAGGGAGAGTTGAGCATTCTGCTGAAGCTTTGAGGGAGTTAAAGGCAGTGTTGGTTACGGGTAATGATGAGGAAAAGCTGCCTTTGGTTTACGGATTGTTAAAGGATGAGTGGACTGAGTGTTTTGAGGAGGTAACATCTCGATACTATTTTTGTATATGATTATGATTGTTTAATTGCTAAGTTGATTATAGGAAATGAATCCATTTTGAACATCTACTGTAGAAATTGAGGCTTATTTGTGAATTGGCATTGTTTTTGTTGGAGCTTTTTGGGTGAATATTTGGCCTTTTATTTATTGAAGATATGTTGTAGATAATAAATACGTAAGTTTTTTACTGAAAATTTGTTGGAGAATTGATTAAAAATTAAGTCTTTTTATTCAGGAGTAGTGGTTTTTATGTCCATATGGAGATGCATTGGAGTATGAGATATAACAATATAGACTTTTTCTTTAGATGAAGTAATAGATTTCATTAAAGGCATCAAGAAATGCAAATAGTATACAAAGTGTAAGATCAAAAGTGAGTGTGTTAGCTTCATTACAGTGAGTCCTATACCAAAGATAAGGAGCTAACAATGCTTACTCTTTAGGTCTAGGCCAAAGTACTAGCAATATGGCTTAAGCCCATGCACTACTCTATGGTCTTAAATGGTGTGTTAGTAGAGGTTATGATAGGGTTTGGGGAGAAACGGATTCCTTACTCTTAGTTAAATGCATAAACGGAGAATGGAGAGAGCCTTGGAGATTGGATAAATTGATTCAAGAAGCACAACAAATAGTTGAATCTCATGGATTTATCATCAGTCATTGCTTCAGGGAAGCCAACAAACCTAACAAACCTGCTGATATATTAGCATCCAAGAGTTATAGTGTTGATGCAATACATGATTTCAACTCTTTCTCTGAGCTCCTGAGGGAAGTTAGGGGATTAATTAACACAGATAGATGGGAGCTCCCTTCCTTCAGAATGCAACAGGTTAAACGTTCTAATTTTATTTACGAACCCCCCTGAATCCTCTTTGTCAAGGAGTCAAGTTAGTAGAGTAATAGCTAGCTTAGACTCCCCCCTTTTTTGGTGTTAACTTGTAGAGTTTATCTAACTCTATTTCTACCCCAAGATCTTGTATTAAGTTTGGTATACCAAACTTCTAAATGTAACTCTTTCATATCAATGATCATTGGAGGCAGTTTTAAAAAAAAATTCACAAAAAAAAAGGAGCTAACAAAATCCAAAAAGTTGTCTGGGGAATTTACAGGGGACAAATCACTCCATCTATACAACAAATTAAGACACTTAGCCTTGAGACTGTCTTTAGGAATTGCTATTCCATCAAAACATCTATGGCTCCTTTCTATCCAAATACACCAAAAAATACAAGCAGGGACCATTTTCCAGATTTTCCTGATGGCTCTACCAACTTTCCAAGTACTCCAGCATATGTAAGCATCCTTAATGCTCTCAGGCATGACCCAACTGAGCCCAAAAACTGAAAAGGACATATTCCAGATATCTGTAGCAACCGAGTAGTGTAGTAGTAGGTGACTGCTAGTTTCTATACATTGTTTGCACATGTAGCATTGTTGACATCGTGCATTTTTCCTTCTGTTGAGATTATCTTGAGTCGGACATGCTTCGTAGAGTGCTGTCCAAGTGAAGCAAATCACCTTCGGGGGTAATTCTGTTTTCCAAATTAGTTTCCATGGCCAGCTTTCCACCATCTCGTTCTGGGCACAAAGAGTTGAGTAGCCTGCTTTGACAGAGTAAAACTATCATCTTTGTTGCCCCATGTTAATCTATCTGAAGTCCGATAATTGGCTGTGCAATTCTCCAACCTTTCCACTTGATTGAGTATATCATCAAGCTAATCTTGTAAATTTCTTCCGAACAGTGGGGTCCAAGTGCTGCCTGTTCTATTTTGTGACATTGTGAAATCTGAATTGCTAGAGATTAGAAAAAGATTGGGTTAGGCAATTTGAAGAGTTGTATTCCCCAGCTATGTCTTTCCAGAACTTGATATTGGTCCCATTACCAACCTGTAGTATGTTGTGTGACTGTGTAGAGCTATTTGAGAGTGAAATGGGCCTGAATAAAACTGCATGTATAGAGAGGATTTTTATAGCAGACACCACCTTTCAAATTGAGGGATAGTTGATTGGTATAGAAGTTCAACAGAGCCTCTAAATCAAGTGTGGTGCAGTTGTGTCCTCTGTTGTTTTTAACATATAACTGTGGCAGGCTGGCTGCAAGGGAACCTCTTTAAATTTTCTGGTTTCCAAATCAGTCTTGCCACCATCTTTTTTCTTCCGTTCTGCAATGAATTTGGTAATGAGTTGCTGATGAAGTTTTTTGTTGTGGATCACCAATCAAAAGAAAAAAAGGATTGTGATGTCTATATCTTGGCGCAATGGTAGAAGTTACCACCATGTGACCAAGTGGTCACGGGTTCAGACCAGGGAAATAACCTCTTGCAGAAATGCAAGGGAAGCTGCATATGTAAAACCCAATGTGGTCCGGTCCTTTCTCCGAAATTTGCGCATAGCGGGAGGTTAATGCACCAGGCTTCTCCTTTATTGTAATGTCTATAATATCTATGTTTATTTCTATGTATTTTTTCTGTGCTTATTTTGCAAGGTTAAGTACTGTGTGAGTGGGGGTGGTGGTTGGGTTAACAGAAGATGATATATTGGTGATCTTTATTTAGTTTCTGTGATTCTTGTTTAGAGGAATTGGATTTGGGTGTGTAGATGCAAGAGGTGCTTTTGCAATGTATGGACAATGCAGTGTGGTTTGAGCAAGAAAACAATTCAGTTCACCTGAAGTATCAGTTGAGCATCAGAGGTGTTGATGGGATTGAGCTCCACACAATTTTAAAAGCAATGGACGTGAGTTTGAAATATACCTCTCCATTTCACTTTTTCTGAGGATTTCTGATATATATTGATATTTCTGGTAAACTTAGAGCAAATGTGATCAACTTTTTATTCATGTTATTTTTCGTTTTTTAGGCAGTTGGTATTTTGGATTATGGGCTGGCAAAAGTAGCAGATTTGATGATTAAACATATAATCATACCAGTGGTGAGTTTTAGGTCAACTATTGTGGTGGAATGGATTAATCAGGAGTCCGGAAATGGTGTCAAGGCAAATCTGAAGATACTTCCATCTGGTGATCCAAATGTAAGTGTTTAATTCCGACATTACAGTTTTCCCTCTTGGCTATTTATACATATTCATTTATGCAAAAGCATCACTTCAATTTGAATCCAAACATTTTTTATATTGAGAGTTATGTTGTATGGACTCTCCAAAAATGTTGCCGTACTTGTGATGGATCCTACAAAAATGCACTACTTTTGGAGGATCTGACCCACATCCGGTGGCATTTTTGAAGAGTCTGAGCAAACATAGATTGGAGGCATAACTTCTTTGACATTCTGCACTGTTTACTAGAAAAGATGATAATTTTTCCAAAAGTTAAATGATTGTTGTTCGGATAACATAATCCACTCACCTGGACATGGTTGGAGTGATTTCTTCAAAAAAAGTTCTAATCTGCTTTGTATTTTTTGCCTTATATTTGATTCTGGAACCTGCATGATCTAACCATTTTGTTTGACCTATATAACAATTAATGAGAAAAGAAAAAACAAATCCACCCCCTTATGCTTTGAAATAAACAGGACTCTAATTGCTGCTAAGGTCTTAATATCCATAATAACCGAACTGTGCCTCAACATGCAGGTTGACAGTATTGATGGGGAAAGTATGTACTCTGTTCTTATTGATGTTGTCAAGTTTATTAGCAAGTCTTTGTGCTTTGAAAATAGTACATGGATGCTGTGCTTTGGAAAATTAACATGGCCAAGGATGTCAGATTTGATAGTATCCAACTTCCTCTCCAAGGTCCAATTCAATACCTTTATGCTTTAACATAGGGGTTTCTCTTTGCAATCTGAATTATTACAAGTCATCATTTCGTCTGTGCCAATTATGAATGCTTTTGATATTGTTGAGATCCTTCCAGGGGATTACTTATGATGGACTGTTTACTTTTTTATGTATCCTTGCTAGTACTCTTATTACTAATATATTAAATATATCAGTTGATGTATTAGTTTGGGTAATTCACACTTCCATGTAGAACTAAGATAGCTCTATGTATTGTATGAAAGGATAGGTAATTGTTAGCAATTTTTGGGTGCGATTTGATTACCTAACTTTTCAAAAGAGCTTTTTGAGAGAAAATTTCAAACATATATATTGTTAAATGAGATCTTTTATTAGATGGATTTAGCTAAAAGCCTAAAATAGCTGGTAGTTACTCTGAAGAATGAGTCAATGTATCTGGCTCAACTTCGCTTAATTTGCTGAAGTGGGCCCTGTTTTGGCTGAAGTGATGTAAATTCTGTTTTTCATTGAAAGATTACAAAAGACCCAATGGGCATAGGTGCTTCATTAAGTTGCTCTGGTACGTTTTCGCTTATCTTGATGTGATAACTGATAACTATGCCTCTGACATGTACTTTTCTATCATATTTGGTTAAGTAGAAACTATTCTCAGTCCCATTTCATCTCTAATGGGTATGAAATGATGTTAGTGTGACCTATGTTACCTGGGTTCTTTCATTTGCATTGACGTACCCGGGTTGAATGGGTGCGATATGGGTGTAGGTACTTCACACAGATCATTTGAATACACAAAAGAACTAGCAAAAAACTGCACGTACTCCTACTAGATACTTACACTCATATGAGATCACCCTTAATCAGTCCATATGATATACGAGGTAACATGTATTTCTGGCTGTCTTTTGTCAGAGATTCTCAACAATGCAGTGAAAAACCAATTTGACAAATCAAGTATTTCAGTGGGCATGCTTGTGTGGGTGATTCTCTTTTCCTTAACATATCATATATCTTAGGAATTTTGCCATGTCTAGCAAAATGTGCATTACCAGTCTAATGAAGCATCAAATATTTACTGGTTTTTATTCTTCTGGATAGCACTTGATAACGGAAACAACTTATTAGCATGCATAATTCTCATTGTTGACTAGGTTCTATTATAATGTTGAATTCACAATTTTGATATTCTTGTTTCAGAAAGTGCCTGATGATGCTTCCAAACTGGCAGACTTTCAGAAAATTGTAAAGTGCACATCTAACTTTGAGGCAAGTTTGANCAGTGTAGTAGTAGGTGACTGTTAGTTTCTATACATTGTTTGCACATGTAGCATTGTCGACAATGTGCATTTTTCCTTCTGTTGAGATTATCTTGAGTCGGACATGCTTCGTAGAGTGCTGTCCAAGTGAAGCAAATCACCTTCGGGGGTAATTTTGTTTTCCAAATTAATTTCCATGGCCAGCTTTCCACCATCTCATTCTGGGCACAAAGAGTTGAGTAGCCTGCTTTGACAGAGTATATACCATCAGCTTTGTTGCCCCATGTTAATCTATCTGAAGTCCGATCATTGGTTGTGCAATTCTCCAACCTTTCCAGTAGATTGAGTATATCATCAAGCTCCCAATCTTGTAAATTTCTTCTGAACAGTGGGGTCCAAGTGCTGCCTGTTCTATTTTGTGACATTGTGAAATCTGGATTGCTAGAGATTAGAAAAAGATTGGGATTAGCAATTTGAAGAGTTGTATTCCCCATCTATGTCTTTCCAGAGCTTGATATTGGTCCCATTACCAACCCGTAGTATGTCGTGTATCCGTGTAGAGCTATTTGAGAGTGAAATGGGCCTGAATAGAACTGCATGTATAGAGAAGATTCGTATAGTTAACCTCAAACTAGTTAGTGGCTGTGGCACATGATTTTGATTTAATTAATGAGATATTTGAATAGTTTACTGGAGCAAGATGTTATTATGTTAGTATTCTGCTTTGCTTGCAACATTTAGTTGTGCCAGTAAGAAGAGTGATTTGAATTGCCCATTTTTAAATAAGCCGGTATAGGTAGGAACAGATACGGAAGATTCTTATAGCGGACACCACCTTTCGAATTGAGGGACAGTTGATTGATATAGAAGTTCATCAGAGCCTCTAAATCAAGTGTGGTGCAGTTGTGTCCTCTGTTGTTTTTAACATCTAACTGTGGCAGGCTGGCAGCAAGGGAACCTCTTTAAATTTTCTGGTTTCCAAATCAGTCTTGCCACCATCTTTTTTCTTCCGTTCTGCAATGAATTTGGTAATGAGTTGCTGATGAAGTTTTTTGTTGTGGATCACCAATCAAAAGAAAAAAAGGATTGTGATGTCTATATCTTGGCGCAATGGTAGAAGTTACCACCATGTGACCAAGTGGTCACGGGTTCAGACCAGGGAAATAACCTCTTGCAGAAATGCAAGGGAAGCTGCATATGTAAAACCCAATGTGGTCCGGTCCTTTCTCCGAAATTTGCGCATAGCGGGAGGTTAATGCACCAGGCTTCTCCTTTATTGTAATGTCTATAATATCTATGTTTATTTCTATGTATTTTTTCTGTGCTTATTTTGCAAGGTTAAGTACTGTGTGAGTGGGGGTGGTGGTTGGGTTAACAGAAGATGATATATTGGTGATCTTTATTTAGTTTCTGTGATTCTTGTTTAGAGGAATTGGATTTGGGTGTGTAGATGCAAGAGGTGCTTTTGCAATGTATGGACAATGCAGTGTGGTTTGAGCAAGAAAACAATTCAGTTCACCTGAAGTATCAGTTGAGCATCAGAGGTGTTGATGGGATTGAGCTCCACACAATTTTAAAAGCAATGGACGTGAGTTTGAAATATACCTCTCCATTTCACTTTTTCTGAGGATTTCTGATATATATTGATATTTCTGGTAAACTTAGAGCAAATGTGATCAACTTTTTATTCATGTTATTTTTCGTTTTTTAGGCAGTTGGTATTTTGGATTATGGGCTGGCAAAAGTAGCAGATTTGATGATTAAACATATAATCATACCAGTGGTGAGTTTTAGGTCAACTATTGTGGTGGAATGGATTAATCAGGAGTCCGGAAATGGTGTCAAGGCAAATCTGAGGATACTTCCATCTGCTGATCCAAATGTAAATGTTTAATTCCGACATTACAGTTTTTCCTCTTGGCTATTTATACATACTCATTTATGCAAAAGCATCACTTCACTTTGAATCCAAACATTTTCTATAGTGAGAGTTATGTTGTATGGACTCTCCAAAAATGTTGCTGTACTTGTGATGGATCCTACAAAAATGCACTACTTTTGGAGGATCTGACCCACATCCAGTGGCATTTTTGAAGAGTCCGAGCAAACATAGATTGGAGGCGCTACTTCTTTGACATTCTGCACAGTTTATTTTCCAAAAGTTAAATGATTGTTGTTCGGATAACATAATCCACTGAGCTGGACATGGTTGGAGTGATTTCTTCAAAAAAAATTTCTAACCCGCTTTGTGTTTTTTTGCCTTATATTTGATTCTGGAAGCTGCATGATCAAACCATTTTGTTTTACCTATATAATGAGAAAAGAAAAAACAAATCCACCCCCTTATGCTTTGAAATAAACAGGACTCTAATTGCTGCTATAGTCTTAATATCCATAATAACCAAACTGTGCCTCAACATGCAGGTTGTCAGTATCGATGGGGGAAGTATGTACTCTGTTCTTATTGATGTTGTCAAGTTTATTACTAAGTCTTTGTGCTTTGAAAATAGTACATGGATGCTGTGCTTTGGAAAATTAACATGGCCAAGGATGTCAGATTTAATAGTATCCAACTTCCTCTCCAAGGTCCAATTCAATACCTTTACACTTTAACATAGGGGTTTCTCTTTGCAATCTGAATTATTACAAGTCATCATTTCGTCTGTGCCAATTATGAATGCTTTTGATATTGTTGAGATCCTTCCAGGGGATTACTTATGATGGACTGTTTACTTTTTTATGTATCCTTGCTAGTACTCTTATTACTAATATATTAAATATATCAGTTGATGTATTAGTTTGGGTAATTCACACTTCCATGTAGAACTAAGATAGCTCTATGTATTGTATGAAAGGATAGGTAATTGTTAGCAATTTTTGGGTGCGATTTGATTACCTAACTTTTCAAAAGAGCTTTTTGAGAGAAAATTTCAAACATATATATTGTTAAATGAGATCTTTTATTAGATGGATTTAGCTAAAAGCCTAAAATAGCTGGTAGTTACTCTGAAGAATGAGTCAATGTATCTGGCTCAACTTCGCTTAATTTGCTGAAGTGGGCCCTGTTTTGGCTGAAGTGATGTAAATTCTGTTTTTCATTGAAAGATTACAAAAGACCCAATGGGCATAAGTACTTCATTAAGTTGCTCTAGTACATTTTTTCTTATCTTGATGTGTGATAACTGATAACTGATAACTATGCCTCTGACATGTACTTCTTCTATCATATTTGGTTAAGTAGAAATTGTTCTCAGTCCCATTTCATCTTCAATGGGTATGAAAAGATGTTAGTGTGACCTATGTTACCTGGGTCCTTTCATTTGCATTGATGTACCCGTGTTGAATGGGTGAGATATGGGTGTAGGTACTTCACACAGAATCATTAGAATACACAAAAGAACTAGCAAAAAACTGCACGTACTCCTACTAGATACTTAAACCCATATGAGATCACCCTATGATATACGATGTAACATATATTTCTGGCTGTCTTTTGTCAGAGATTCTCAACAATGCAGTGAAAAACCAATTTGACAAATCAAGTATTTTAGTGGCATGCTTGTGTGGGTGATTCTCTTTTCCTTATCATATCATATATTTTAGGAATTTTGCCATGACTAGCAAAATGTGCATTACCAGACTAATGAAGCATCAAATATTTACTGGGTTTTATTCTTCTGGATAGCACTTGATAACGAAAACAACTGATTAGCATGCATAATTCTCATTGTTGACTAGGTTCTATTATAATGTTGAATTCACAATTTTGATATTCTTGTTTCAGAAAGTGCCTGATGATGCTTCCAAACTGGCAGACTTTCAGAAAATTGTAAAGTGCACATCTAACTTTGAGGCAAGTTTGAAGGAGTTAACGTTCATTGCTTCCTCTGATGGCAAGGATGAAAGATTGAGCAAATTTGCAGATAATGTGGAGGTTCATTTTGCATCGAGGAAAAAGGTTGAGATTTTGGCCAAGGCAAGAAATCAACTTTTACAGTCTGACTTCCGCCTTTCTGAGGTAAGTACTAATTGTTGTACTTTTGCATTTTAAATTGTCAATGTCTTAGGTTTTGAATGTCTGTTAAGCTCTTTCTGCAGGATGGCACTAGGAGAAACTCTAAAGTTAAGGATGATGATAATGCTGAAAGTTCATCTGACCTTGTTGTCGATTTGCTTTTTACATCTGAGAGATGTGTGGTGTCTGAAGCAGCGTCACAACTAATGAAGTTAGTTCATGGAATACTCAAGGTCAGTTCACTGAAGCTTAAAGAATCACACAGATTTTTGTTTACTTGTGAACAACGAAATTGTTTTACTTTCTCCTCTCCCCCTCTGTCTTCCTTTGCTTTCCCTTTTAAGCTATCTCAAAGGACCAAGGTTTGCTTACTTTGTTCTTTGCTCATCTAGTATTGATGCCCATCCCTTGGTATCAAGAAGTGTCTTGACATAGAACTTAGATATTTTCAGGTCAAAGCATTTTATATTTAGCTTCTTTTCCAGCATTGCTGAAAGAGATATAGGAGGGGCGAAATTTGAAGCGAGAGGTTAATTTGGAAGAGCATCTATAACAAAGATTTTATCATCCCAACCCCCAGAGCTTTCATCTAGTGGTAAGAGCACAACGCATGATGTGTGTGTTAGGCACATATCATGGGTTTGAACCCTGCCACATACAATAGCCTGTTATTCAAGTGGAGAAACATAAGGGTCAGGCCTATTCTCCACCTAGTTTCGAACATGAGCCACTATCCCTTGGGGATTTCTTGGTTATCCAGGAAAAAAAGAAGATGATATTGTCCAGTATTTAGTCAATGAAGTTCATGGTTAATCTCTCTTTGATCGTAAATTTTTGTGACTGGCTCACTTGCATGAGTTCACAGTGTTCATTCTTCTGTTTTCTTTCCACCTTGTCTGTATGAGCTGAACAAGAGAAAAGACACCTCGAAAAATTCCCTCTTCTTTTACTGTATAACTTGTCACAGTTGCGCACTATCAGCTATCTTGCAGAGATATAAACATTTCCATTGCCAAGGCAGACTGATCATTCTTGCTGTGTTTTAAGTTAATATAAGCTTTTCAGTGGCTACTAAAGCAATGTCGTTGACTAGGAGGCTTTTTAGTACTGTCTTATTGAATTTGCTTTAGGAAGTATGTTTTTATCAGAAAAGTTGTTTGACTGAAGTCATGATCACTTTTTAGGGAGTGCAATAGAAATGGTAACAATTGGGGCAATTAACCTTAATTACAGTGATGGTTAAAAATTGAAGGAAAACAAAAACAAAAGTAAACCAACTTAATTGTTCTGGTGGGAAGAGTTGCCCGGTACCTGTGTTGATGGGAGGAACCTGATACCCGGTGGAATTAGTCGAGGTGTGCATGCTAGCCCGGATACCACTGTCATAAGAAAAAAAAGAGTGCTGATTTAGTTCTCTTTTTTCTTCTTTTCTTTTCTTTTATCTTTTGTTTTTGCCCGACACACAAGTGTGGAGGGAGGATATGATTTACATTTTTGGATACCAGCTTTGAGCTTACAAATGTTACCTTTATCAAAAAAATATTTCAATTGTTTGTAATGTGCAATTCCTTAGTTTAATGCATGGAGGCACCGTGAATTTTTAAGCTGCAGATTCTGTCGTAACCAATGGACTATGCTAAGATTTTTTGCATATTTATGAGTTACGACTTCGACTGTCAGTTTCTTATTTTCATGTCAGGACTGATGTTGAAGGAATTTCACTGGTCTTGTTTCTCTGGCTCTTCTACCATTTTTGCTTGTTTACTTTACCTTGTACTTTTTCCCACATCCTTTCCTCTAATGACCCTGCGGAAAATGGTTTCAATATGCAGGATGTTTGCTTGTCATCTTCTAGAGTGGGGTTGGAATTCTATCACTCTGCTAGGGATTCTCTACTTCTTTATGAAGCTATCATACCTGTCAAGGTTAGTGTAGAAGAGACCTGCATCATAAACCCATGCAGAACATGCTTGTTTTGTGCTATCCAGCTTTTCTCCATCTCCGACACGTATGCGAATGCATTTAGCAAAATGTTTCTTTTTCTTTCTTGTCATAACCCTCTGAGTCTTCAGGGCAAGGACAGTTTGGTGTCAGTCTTTTGTAGCTTTTTCATGCTCATAATTTATGTCATTAATGCCTATTCTTTTCTTCTTTTTCTGGTTTTCCTCCATGTTTGACTTGCATAGTTCGAAAGACAGCTTGATTCCATCAACCATTCTTCCGTTCTTATTCACAATGATTGCCACTATCTATCTCAGGAGATACTTGGACTTGCATTTGAGGTAAGCATGGATGAAATATTTTCTTCATTTCTGTTTTAGTTACTTCAATTTTCTCTGCCTTCGCATGTCGTACTGCAAGCAAAAATTGCTCTGGTGATCCCAAATAGATGTCCATTTTGATTTAATGTGATTAAACAACAATAACAACATACCCAGTGAAATTTCACTAAGTGGGATCTGGGGAGGGTAGAGTGTACGCAGACCTTACCATTACCTTGTGGAGGTAGAGAGGCTGTTTCCAGAAAACCCTTGGTTCAAGTGCATCAAACCCAAGTAAAAGAAGAAGAACAACAATGAAGAAAGCATAGCAATTAATATATACCGTTTCTTTGTTTCTAGGTAATAAAATCACATTTTCCCCATATATGTGGACACTGATGTTTTCAAACAACTAGATAAAGAGGCATTGTCCAGACAATCTAAAGATATAAATAAAGCATGCAAACGAACAACTAATGAAATCAAAGAGAGAAGTTAATCCTATAAACAACAGAAGTATGATGCAATTGATAGATAGACTAATCATTATCTAGAATGGTGTCAAGGATTGTGTGTATCGAGTATTCATACACAATAAAGTAATGAAATACACATGATGATCAGAAAGCAAGGATAACACTGAGATGATATCCCTTCACAAAAGTGAGATGAAGAAAGAAACAAAGAAAGACAGAAGAAAGCGAAACCACTTTTACATCTGACGAAGTAAAACCAAAGTGAAACCTGCAACAACCTTAGAAAGGGAGTAACAGCTACTCTGGTTGAGACTGCACTTAACTAAGTCTAAAAATAACAAATACCTTAGCGCTTTGCAGATTATCATGGAGTCCTTGAAGCTCTTCATCGATACTCCTCTTCATACATTGCTTTATCAAGCTTTGTTCTGTGCCTCAAATGCTTCGCTTTCTAGAGTATTAATTTTACGGAAAAGGGCCTAAAATACCCCTCAACTATGTGAATTGGTACAAAATTACCCTTCTTCTACCTTTCGGGCCTAAAATGCCCTTGACATCAACCTTTTGGCTCTACTTTGCCCCATCTTTAACAGCCCAAATTCATTAATGATGTGTCACTATTTTATTAGCTACCCTAATAATTAATTTAACTAATTAAAAAACCCATATACCCTCCCAAAAAAGCCCCACCAGTTTTTAACCCAAATCTTTTAACCCAACTTTCATCCCCAAACCTTATAACCTAAACATAAAATATTGACTTGAGATGAGATCAAATGGCGTGATATGGTCAGTGAGGAATCACATAGCTGGTCCTTACTTTTTTGGAGATTAAGGCGTAGTTGTTGCTGTCATAAAGTTACGTTAGCAACACTGATTATAGGTTGAAACTGTGAGAAATATAAGAAAAGAATATTATTGAATTGTGTTGTTGTGTCTACATTATTACATTGAGACCCTATTTATAGACCCTAGAATACAATCCTTTACCAAGTAAGATACTATTTAGTATTCCTATTTCTATTTCTATTCCTATTCCTATTCTAATAGGATTGTATAAACCTATTCCTATTCTAACACTCCCCCTCAAGCTAGTGCATACAATTCATGTACCTAGCTTGTTACAAATGTAAACACGAGGACCGATGAGAGGCTTGGTGAGATATCTGACTTCACAAAATTGACGATCAATCTCAATGTGCTTGGTCTTCTCATGAAATATTGAATTTGATGCATAATGCCGATAAAACACAGAGTGATAAAATTACAGTGTTGGAACTTCCCAAACCAAGCTTGCAAAGACTGTTTCAGACTATAGAGTGACTTACACAATCGACATACAAGGCTACTAAACTCCTCCTGAGCAACAAAGTGCTCANACTGACTTAGGATACTCTGTTTTTGTAGTCCCAGGTTGCCTTGGCTAGTCCTACTGCACTCTTTTAGCTTGTCTTTCAAATATTTTAGTTTGTCAGCTAAAATATAATCTGGGCTGCCTCTGCAATGGTGAGATTCCCACCATAACTTTACTTTCTCCTTGAAATTTTCTGTCTGCAGCCACCAGTTCTCGAATTTGAAGAAAGAAATTGATCTCTCCCAATTTCCACATTCAAGAATTAGGGGGCAGTGATCCGATGTTACTCTATGTAGGACTGATTTTAAAAGCTAGATTTTGTTAGGGTGCCTTGTCTGACTTTTCGTGCAATATTATATGGTAAAAGTTTCATTTTAAGAAACTAGAATTAAATTTTGGGGCAGACCAAACACGAGAAGATTAAATTTAAATTTAGTATAGGAGCAATAAAACAACAAAGTATATTTACATGATTTTCCAAGGTTATGGTGTGTCTTCCAGCACAACCTTTTATTCTTAACCCAGCCATTTTTGCCTCTTCATGAGTTCTTTAGAGTACCAGAGGTCCAAATTTTAGTAGATAAAGAGAATCCCAGGGGAATATTTGGTCCTTCAAAAACTAGGATCGGAACTAGAAGGCTTACGTACGGGTTTGTCCAAACACAAACACAAGAATGTGATCTAGTGGTCAATGAAGTGGGTTGATAACCATGAGGTCTTAGGTTCAAACCTGAAAAGAGACAAAACACTAGGTGATTTCTTTCTATTGGTCCTAGCCTTGGTGGACAGAGTTACTTTGTTGTTGCTGATGGGAGGTGACAAGTATCCCATGGAATTAGTCGAGGTGCATGCAAGGCGCAAGCTGACCTAAACACCAAGGTTATTAAAAAAAAACAGAGCCCATAAAGTTCAAATCTCGGCTTCACCTCTGCTTCCACTATATGATACAAATGTGCAGTGTGATACAATAGTAGTGGCATAGATCTATGCCAAACGTTCTTTGTATTCATTACTCTCGATGTATATATCCGAATACTATGACATAATTAAGAAGTGAAGTTGCCCAAGTTTTACCATATTAAGCGCAGCTGAGTTATAGTACCTAAGCCTTTTCTTTTGAATACTAATTGAATATATATATATGCACATCAACCATGGATTTTTAAATGCTTATTAACTTTTGCACCATGTATGATCTTGAATATGACATGAGCAACAACAACATAGTTACTGAAGAAAATTGCTAGGCATTAGATCTCAAGCTTCCATGTCTTTCTTGATTGTACTACTTGCATTTTCGCATTTGTGATTCCATCTGCACTTCCTTTACATTATTGGTTAAAGCTGACGGTTAATTGTTTCAGTACCGCTTAGACTTTCCAGCTTCAATGAAGGAACTTGTTGTATTTGCTGATTTGGCTCCAAGATTCCAGATGCTTGCGGAAGAAGTTTTACAACGACAAATTAAACTTGTCATTTATAACCTAAAACAGGTAACTTTCTGCCCAGAGCTTTCACAAGCCCATTTTAGTTTCTTACAGGTTTACATCTCAATGATTATATTTGCTGGCTATCATGTGATCCTAGGCTATTGATGGAGCCGAAGGATTTCATAATACTCACCAAATGAAGCAATATGAATCTGCTAAGTTGAGCATTGACCAGGTACAATTTAGGGATTTGTGCTTCCCTACTGGAAATGTTTTTTCCTACAAACATTCAATCCTTACAATAGGACCTAAGCATTTCTCTGCAGGTGATTTTCATACTTGAGAAAGTATATATTATATGGCACCGTTTACTCCTACCTTCTGCGTACAAGAGAAGTATGAGCATGGTCCTGGAGGAAGTCTTTTCAAGAATAGCAAATGATATCCTCCTCCTAGATGATATTGCTGCAGAAGAAACATTGCAGGTGAGGACCAAAACCTTTTTCTGTTACTTGACCAGACAGCTTCAGACTTTGCATGTATGAAGCCATCGAATTGTGTGAAGAAGAATGATTTACCATATCGAAATGAAGTAGCACATAGTTTCTTACAGTTCCTTGACCTTATAGGCTGATTTGTTTGTTCACAGCTTCAAAGGCTGATTCATCTGCTATTCGAGAATCTGTCTTCTTTGTTGGACTCTGTATTGGCTATTAACCAGACAGGAAAGTTGCAGGAATCTCCTGCACAAACTCTTGATGATCTTATACCATCGCTTCAGAAATTACACAAGCTAGCAGGTATTCTTATTGTAGGAAGTGCTTATTCCAAAATGAAGTGATTCTTAACCTTACTTTTTTTTTTTTCTTTCTGCTGGTCATTGTCAATAGATCTCCTGGATATGCCATTGAAATCTATTACTGCAGCTTGGGAGACTGATGAACTTATCAACCATGGTTTTAAGCAATCAGAGGTATGTATAAAGAAAAATCAAACATCAATTAAGCTAGTACCAGGATCTCATAATTGGTTGGGTTGGAATGTGCTGTGTTTCACGTATAGAATGAGGATCTATAAAGGAACATCCTAAAAAGAAGATTTTTTTAGTAGTGCAGTCTGTAATTTATTACCGAACTGACTTAAAATAGTGTCTCGTGTGAAACATTATAGGTTTCTGGTTACTGGCAATCAGAGTCGACAACCATTTATTTTCCATTGGAATGTTTTACCTTGATGAAATCTGTTTTTCTTGGGCTTGGATTATCATGCCATATTTATTTGCTATCTGGTTTTTCAGGTTGAAGACTTCATCAGAGCCATATTTGCAGATTCACCTCTGAGGAAAGAGTGCTTACGAAGAATAGAAAGTAGATATTACCAAGCTTTCAGTTACAGTTAGCTCATTGGTTGCTACAGCTAGAAGTTTTACTTGTGTTGGATCTCTCTCAACCTCGATAAGTTTTGTTATCAATATTTTTTCTTGCTTCAGGAGCCTTCTATAGTCCATTTATCTAAGTTCTAAAATCAATGAATTGCTATCTTTATGTATTTAGTGGAGTTTGGCAGTTCGAACCATATAATCTACTTGATAGGCTTCTTCATGTGAAATGTAAATTGGTTCATTGTACATTTATGAGAATATCATACAACTAGCAGACATGACACATTTTAGATTCTTTGAATTGATGGGAATTAGAGTTGATCTGCATTTTCTCAATTTAGCAATTGTAAGGTGAAAAGATGTTCGCATTGACTTCTGTTTCTTTTGGGCTGTTATATTTAAGTTAGTTGTCCAGTTACTTGTAAATTCTTTCATTTTTGAAAGCATAATATTTGTGTATCGTTCCGACTTCTGAATGTTGTGCCTGAATCACTGCAACCATAGTCATGTGCCACCCGTGTTTGGTACGAAGGAAACAAGTTTCTTACTTATTTTCTAGAGTTAGCAAAAATATATAATTTCAAGAACATTTATATGTCACTAGCAAACCACTATTGGGTTGAATGAGTCGGAATGATCTAGGAGTGGGTGTTGGGTAGTGACAAGAAAGCAATGAACTTGAAATATTCACTTATTCATAAAATTTGTTTTCTTATTGTTTTTATTAGGAAAATCGTTTTTCTTCTAGAACCCACTTATGAGATTGTATTGGTATGTTCTTTAATGGAAAATATTTTGATCAATCAACTATGGAAGAATTTAAAAATGTGTCAAATTCAAATATTTATAACAAATAAAAGTGAACCGAGGAAGTACTAAAGGAACCGTTCCGGTCATTTATCATTTATTATACTCCTCTTTAATTACCTTTTAATTGCTGATATTAACGTAAAGCAGAAAATGTCTTTAGAGAATTGAGATTCTGTTATAAAATCAAGCTCAGAACAATATAATTATAAAGAGAAGAAAACAAGATAAGTAGATGAAGGAGAAAGCTTTTCTTCTTATTCAAGTGTGTCATACATGAAGAATGATATCTCTATTTATAAGTAGAGAAATCACTTTAAAGGCCACCATGATGAATGCCAAATTAATAGATACATTGTTATCCCAAAAGGGTTCATATCACCTTGGGAACACACATTACATGAATGTTAGTTCATAAATAAACTAAATGAATAATTCGCTATTCAATGGATTTATAACAGATTTCATAATATACATATATTTTCTCTTATCTTATGTGTTCAATGTTCATAAAAAATAAAAAAGATAGTGACACACAATGTTTTAAAAGGTGGAAGCGTGAGGCAGAATATTTTACTTAGCATAGGGTGAGGCGTAAGCCTCGAGACGTGGGGCGTAACCTCTATGGATCTTTAAATTTTTAATTTACAATATAGTATTATAATATAATAACACAAAATTATAAAAATACATCAATAGTTTGAAATAATTATAAACATGATTAAGAAAACTCATAGAAAATAAAACTTCTAACATGATTAATATACAAGTATAAAATCATCAAAAACCTCCCTTATTTCTTTTCTATTGCAATTTCTGGATTATTATATGATGACATAAATAATCTAATATCTTAACTTTCTAAGAATAAAAGAATCATTGTTTCCAAAAAAATATATTATTATCATAGTATACAATTTACCCCATAAAAGAAAATAATCAATAGAACTTACTAGTATTATATTAAAAACATCACTCCATCATGAATTAAAAAAATTACTTTCAAATAGCTAAATAAATTATGATAATTTTGAGACATATGAAAAAAATATGAAGACCAACGATAAGTGAAAAAGTACAATTTGCTATCTATTATTAAAAGAAATGTTACGTAATATATAATCACTCTCACAGTATTATCAAATAGTAAAAATGTGATACTACAACTTGTTATTTGAGTTACTCTCAATCTTCTTTCTATAGATTAAAAAACTATTATGTATCATTCATTTATTCAAGAATTATGAGGTCAACAATGTTAACTAAAAAATTTAACACATAACTTGTGTAAGATCTGTTAGGCGAGCCCAAAGTGTTGGGCGGGCTTAGAGCGTACAATCGGGCGCTTAGGGTAAGTCTTACAGAACTAAACTCCACACTAATTGAGTCTCGAAGAATTTTGCTAGAGCTCCGCCCCGGAGCGAACCCCGAGACTGAGTCCCACAGAGTCTTTTAAAATACTGGTGACATGTATCAAGTTTTCAAAAAGTTCCATTAATTTTCACGATCAAATATTTTCTTTTCAATATATATACCTTAAAACTCTTTAGTTATTAATTTTTGAGGTGTTGCGACTTTTGTTGGTGATGATTAGATTGAACAGCTGGAATGATGTGTTGCAGTATCCTTTTATGTATCTCTTAAGATTGAAGTGAGATTTGTAATATTGATGTAAAGTTATTTTGTTCCTTCTTTATTTGTTTACCATTATTGCCTAACCTAGCTGGTCCTTCATTTACATAACTGTCAACTCTTTATTTATTCTTATTTGGAAAAGAATACTGTGATTGGTTGAGTAGTGGGAACAAAATGTTGATATTCAAACTTCTTTTTATTCTTTTCTTTATGCAAGTACCGTAAAAATTTCATTATCCTTATTCCAGGCCCCCTAACCCTAATTATGATGTTGAGCTACTCATAATTTTGTGCTATAATCACATATATTAGCTCACCACAATAATTATATTCAAAATACATAAATATACATGAATTTATTTTCAAAACATAGTTAAAATATGAATAAAATATAACATTTGAGTGTATAAATACGTCCAAAATCACTAACCAACTTCATTCGAGTGTAAAACTCTAACTTCGTGCATGATTCTAATTGGTGAGATGGAATAGAGGCGACCTAGTTCGACAAATTGGAACATATCTTTATATTACAGATAAAATTGAATGTATAAATTTGAATTATTTTTAAATAGTAAAACATGTCATTCTTTTATAAAAATGTGTCACATAAAATTATAAGACATAAAAAATACAAAAGAAAAAAAAAACGATTATCTATCATTAAAATTACCATTCTACTTATTTGATGGCCCACTCAAACCATTCTATTTATTGTGCCCAACTAATCATCAAAACACTTCTCATATTTGCCTTATATTAAACTAGTCATTCACGTTATCGTGCGGGTGAGTTTTGGCCAATTATTTGATATATTGACGAGGCTAGAATAAATATTACATGTTTGGTTGAATGAGAATCCATTAATTTTAGTCTAAATTTTCTATCTGTCTTAAGAACTTTATTGAATATGTACAAATTATTAATTTGGAATTCAGTAATTTTAAAAAGGCTAAAATCTCGAATCTATAAGTTTCAAATCCTGACTTTGCTTTTGGATCATCTTCAAAAGGTATTATTTTTTTGTTTTGTTTTTTTTTTAAAGCGTAAAGCAAGCTAAGAGGGAGAATAAACCTATTGTCAATTAAAAAAACTAATTTAATTTCCACCTTGTGGCATTCTCATGGCTTTCTTAAATATACAATTACAAGTCCATTAGACATTAGTATTATATAAATGGATCATTTCTCTCCATTCTTGTTCATCATATTCTTTAAGTCTAAACTCATAGTTGAGTTGTAATTTTTCCTCTTTATGGCAATGGCACATCCACAAGTTTTCTTGTTTGCATGTGCCATTGCTCTTCTTGCTTCTTCATCAATGTTTTCTGCTGAAGTTATTGAGCATTCTTTTCATGTATATAATTCTCCTCTCTTTTTTCTCTCCCTATATATATATATATATATGTAATTAGGTTTACATAGAGGCATGTAAAAAAAGGTTGTGTTTATAAATGAACAAGTTATTGACTGCCCAATCATTGTTTGGGATGAAAGGAGCTTTAAAATGGGTTATAATTCAACTCGTACAATTCTTGTTTAAGTTTTAATATATAACATATCAAATAAAAAAAGTTTTTCTTTTGAAAGAATATTTAAACAAGGTAAATGTTTTGAGTCGAGAGTCTATCAGAAACAACATCCCTACTTTACCAGGGTAGGGATAATGTCTATGTATGTCCTACCCTCCTTGGACCTCAATTATGAGATTATATTCTACGGAGTATGTTATTGTTGTTGTAAATATTTTGGGAATGATAAGTTCAATTCATTTGGTTTATGTAGGTACAAAACCATACTATAAGCAGGTTATGTGGTAGACAAGTTATAAGTGCAGTAAATGGCAGTCTGCCTGGTCCAACTCTAAATGTACGAGAGGGTGATACCCTTGTTGTTCATGTCTTCAATAAATTACCATACGATCTATCTATTCATTGGTATGTACTTCACATTAATTTAATGAAAGAATTTAATTTGTATACACTGCTAGCGTATATAAATATTACATTATCAATGTTTGATTAATTATCAAAATCAATATCATATTAATTAAAGAGTATTGTGTAGCTACCATAAGAAGAGCTATTTTTTTTTGTCTCGTTTTGTCTCTATCGTGCAACGTAGTTGGTTATTATATATATATATATATATATATATATATATATATATAAGCAAAGATAAGTTGAGCATTTGTATTAAGTACTAATAATTTATCTTATTCATTGATACACGGTGGATTCTCAAAGTCAAACTAATCTTGTTTTAATTTTGAAATTCTAAAAATGTCATATAAGATAACGAAAATAATCAATCATTTATCTTCATCATTAAAGAAAAGGGTTTAGAAGGAGCTCAATTTTATTAAGGGTGTTCAAGAATATTAATGGTATGTGACTGTTAAAATATAATTAAAAAAATATGGTGCTAATATTTGAGGTTCAAATCTGGAAACTCTTGCATTCAAATGGACACCTATTATCACTGCGCCAAATGCATACTTTTTGTCAAGGATGTCCAACTTTAAATATATATCCTTGAATGTAGAATTTGACATATATATACAACATAATTTTGTTAATATCCCTATTATAATGGACTTGTAAGATTTATGTTAATACGCAATGCAGGCACGGTGTTTTTCAACTATTGAGTGGATGGGCGGATGGACCAGAATTTGCGACCCAATGTGCGATCCGACCCGGAAATAGCTACACATATAGGTTTAACCTAACGGGGCAGGAAGGAACCCTATGGTGGCACGCCCACGTATCATGGCTACGAGCCACAGTTCATGGTGCCCTCATTATCCGCCCTAAACGTGGTCGCTCTTATCCTTTCCCTAAGCCTTATAGAGAAGTTCCTATCCTCTTAGGTATGTATCATAAATATACATACATGTCTTTAAGTTATTTTAGCGATGGTGGATTCAGACTTTGAATATTATGAGTTTGAATTTAGAATTCTACCTTTGCACTATTTTAATTACTTAAATGAATTTCTAAATACACCTATAGTGTCCAAGCTAACATTACTGGATTAAGATGAACTATAAGTTATACAGATTTGCTCCGGCTACGACACGTTGCCACATGGAGAAAATTACGCAAAAGTAATTTTGTGAATATTTTACATGTGTTAATTTCCTATTGTAGGGAACCTATATGGCCCAATTGGATGGTCCGATCCTTAGGAATTTAATCGTGTAAATATGGGATACACATTGAAATATTAGAAATAAATAGACACAAAGAATAACCAATGTGATTGAAAACCAAATGTTGTTAATTATGATCCATGATGTAGATGTACTAATGAAACAAAAAGTTTTCGCCGTATATAGGCTTTTCAGAATGTTTTATTGTTAAGCATAGTTATGATTTTTCGACTCAAAATAAGGTCAAAATCCATAAAATGTATGTGAGTTTCTATTTAAACTTCCTATAAATTTTCGTATTCTAATTAAGAATATTATTGATGTATTAATCATACTTATAGGAGAATGGTGGAATGCCAATGTTGTTGATGTGGAGAATGAAGGGCTAACTAGTGGTGCTGCACCTAATAACTCAAATGCATATACAATTAATGGCCAGCCAGGAGATCTTTACCCTTGCTCTTCTAATAGTAAGAAATAGTTTGGTTCCTACGTTACATAATTTATTTATTTATGTGTGGCTAATTTGAGTTTATTATTTTTTATTTTCATTAGAAACATACAAGCTAATAGTGAAACAAGGAAAAACTTATCTCCTTCGCATAATCAACGCTGCACTCAATAACCAATTATTTTTGAAGATAGCAAATCATAATATGAAAGTTGTCGCGGTAGATGCTGCCTACACCAACCCATACATCACTGATGTAGTTGTTGTGGCTCCGGGTCAGACAACTGACGTCCTCCTGACCGCCAATCAAGCGCCTGCATCGTACTATATGGCTGCAAATCCCTATGTTAGCGTGGCCGGGGTACCATTTGACAACACTACCACCACCGGAATCATAGTCTACGAAGGTATCAATCTAGTCATCTTTTTTTGAACGATCAACGTAGTTTAACATGTTGTATGTGTTATATATGTTGTTAGTTAAATCTTATAACCATAGAAATGTACGTGTTATCTCATAAATGACTTGATTGTGTAGATATTTTCTTACATCGTTATGATCAGTGCATAAATTATAGGGAAAATTATGCAAAAGGGCCACTTGGTTCTTTTGCTTTATACAAAAACTGGCCTAATTTTTAAAATTACCAAAATTTGTCAAATATTGTTCTTCTTCCTTACAATTCCACCATTGATAATAGTGCTCTGCATTTTTTTTCTTTCAATTTCGCCATTAATGGTTGTTTCTTCTTCTTCTTCTTCTATATCCAAAGATTCGAAACATCGAGAGTATTTCATGTTAACATTTTGAGACTATTTAGAGGTGATTTTGAGTTGATCGAGATTGAATTCGTCAGTGTATACTTTATGTATAATCAGTGTATACTTCATGAATAGTTAAGTTATATTCAACTTTTTGAGTGTATTATAATGTAAAGTCAGTATAAATCTCATGTATAGGTAAGTTGTATTTGTATAGTGAATGTATACTTTCCATGACTTGCAACAAGCTATATTGTATAATCAGTGTATATTTCCTATGATTTTTGGCTATTTTTATGTAAATAAAAACATGACTATATTTATTATAAACTAATTACTTCATTGTATATATTTGAAACTAACCCAAACTTATAAACTCTTAACTTCCTTTTTTTTTTGTATGAAGGTGCAAAACCATCAACTCCAAAAATGCCAATCCTACAAGCCTTCAATGACACACCAACAGCTCACAAATTCTTCACCAATTTGACTGGGCTTGTAACTGGGCCATTTTGGGTTCCTCCACCTAGACAAGTGGATGAGCACATGTTTATTACTATTGGGTTGGGCCTAATTACTTGTGGAAAAACAGGAAATAATGCAACATGTGGGGGCCCAAATGGACAAAGATTTGGTGCAAGTATGAACAATGCATCATTCCAATTACCAACCAAGATGTCAATGTTAGAGGCATTTTTCAATAATGTTAAAGGGATTTACACTACTGATTTTCCAAACCAACCACCATTGATATTTGACTATACAAATCCTAATAATAGCTTTAATCCTTCAATTATAATGACTACAAAGTCTACAAAGGTGAAGAAACTCAAGTACAATGCAACTGTTGAAATTGTGATGCAAAATACTGCTTTGATTGGGGTAGAAAATCATCCAATTCATTTGCACGGATTTAATTTCCATGTTTTGGCTCAAGGCTTTGGCAATTATAACCCTACTATTGATAAAAAGAAATTTAACCTTTTTAATCCACAAGAGCGTAACACCATAGCTGTTCCGGTTGGTGGATGGGCTGTTGTTAGATTCCGAGCTAACAATCCGGGTAATCATACACTTCCAATGTTTTCTTGTTTTTCCAAACTAGGTATTCTGCGGTCCTAATTTGTGTAGCGCACTTTCAGTTTTAACATATCCTAAGAGATATCTTTCTGTATTTAGAAATAATTTTTAAAAAAAAACTTTCACTATACTTTTGATAAAATGATATATAGCTGCACAAATATCTAAAGTCTTCTGTTCTTTTTTAGACTTCATGCTCGGTTAAACAATACCACATAGATTGAGACTTTCTCCTAGAGCTATATATAGGTTGATTTTTCACTTAACATTTTATATAAACTAATTGGCCTAATAAGTATTAAATATGCTTATATAGGGATAGATAAATAACATTGTATCATTTTTGATGAAGATTGACTTTTTTTTTTCTTTCTTAAAACTAATTATTTGTCTATTTACAATTAACAGGTGTATGGTTGATGCATTGTCATTTGGATGTGCATTTGCCTTGGGGATTAGCAACAGCTTTTGTTGTAGAGAATGGGCTAACACCATCAACTAAGCTACCTCCACCACCACAAGATCTTCCAAAATGCTAGTCTCCATGATAGTTTTTTTGTTTTTTGGGATTAGCTTATTATTATTTTTGCATATTTTAAAAATAAATTTCTATTCAATGTTAGCTTGTTTTTGCCAATAATTGTACTAAAGAGTTAGATCATTACCTTTTTGTCTCATTCCAACACATTAAGGGTTGTATTTAGCTATATCATTAACTAAAATTCTTTTGGATTGTATTAAATCACTATTGTTTAGCAAGAATACTCTATAATAATGAAGCTATATTTCTATTTATTTTTTCTACTTTGGGAAAAGAAGTACAAATGAAAAATAGTATGAGTATAATAATATGCATACTCAGTAGGTATTATAGGTCGATCGAGCAATAGTTAGACATCTATATTGTATCAAGTTTGAAATGAGCTCGCTAATAAGTCAACCCGACAGTCCAATATTTTGAAATAGCTTAAAAAACCTCTCCAATTTGAGGTAAAAATTGTTAGGACCAAAATAATTAGGTGTAATGCAGAAGCTAGCAAAGCAAACCTCGACAGACCATGAGTAAGAAGACAAACGAGAAATATACCAAAAGACACAAAGATTTAACGTGGTTCGATCAATCGACCTACATCCACAAAGGAGATGAGCAATCCACTATAAATATGATAGTACAAAATATAGAGAGGAATAATCTCAATCAATTCACTTGGAATACAAGGAGCTTCACAAATTCCCCCCCATAACCAAAAATCTCAAAACTAGGACTACATTGTGAATGCTGATTAAGTTAAAAGGAACAAGCTAAGTCTCTATTTATAGAGTCCTGAACCTTTTCCTATAAGAAAAAGACTAGCCAATCATAAATCTTTTCCTAAAAGAAAAACCTTTTATGGTAAGAAACTCATCACAATTAATACCTAACAAAAATCTCCCAAAATCAAAATAAGAAGTTCTAAGTTTGAATTAGAATTAAAACTTTCCAGGTCCAAGGTATTCTTTACGAATGCAATTGCCTGACCCGGCGCAACACCTTGCGAACGTGGTCTATCTCGTGAACCTAATGGAGACCCAAACCTCGATCAACATCCTCCCTCTTCATGAGCATGAAGGTCTAAATGCGAATGAGAGGACCCAAATCCATCCTTCATAAGAGAACATGGTGGTCCTCTTGCGAACGCGAGTGCATAAGACACCAGTTCCAAAAATAACCTAACTCTCATAATTCTTTTGTAATCTGCCAAACACAATCTATAGTAAAAATCGATCATAAAAATACATTTTGGTCTTGTTGGAATAATCAAATCACTATTCCGAAGTTGTCTTGATCAAATGTTGATCACGAGCAACTCCAAACTTAAGACAAACTAAAATTCCATCCAAGGATTCAAAACTCCCCTAAATGCCTCACGAACCATGCCAAACCTCCACTGATGTCATAAATCATCCTCCGAACTTACTAGAATAGTCAAAATGCAAATCTTACCTCATCATCCCAAACGTTTACTAAGATCAAACTTTTCAAGTTCCAAACATGTACTACATTGTCTATTAAAGGGAAAGACAGGAAAAAAGCATAAAGATAAGATAATTTTTGAAAGCTGTGCAACAACCAAGAAACTACCTCCAAAACTAGAGTACTCTGCTAGCAACGAGGATTACCAACTACTTGTGCCCGACTCAGAACCTACACAACGAAGGTGCAGAAAAGGCAAGGGCAATACA
Organism: Solanum stenotomum; assembly: GCF_019186545.1. Classification (NCBI taxonomy): domain Eukaryota; kingdom Viridiplantae; phylum Streptophyta; class Magnoliopsida; order Solanales; family Solanaceae; genus Solanum; species Solanum stenotomum. The sequence continues at coordinate 6,810,253 of NC_064287.1, read as the reverse complement.
ATGAACACGTATACTCAACCATCATTGATAAACTCTAATATGAAGTGATAATGAGGATTAGTCTTATACTAATTTGTTTAATACTTAATCATCTATATTAATACACTTATTTAAAGACCCAGACTAGCAACTAAGAATAAGATTAAATCAGTTCAAGACAATATCTAAATCAAGGACAAACTCTGGAATTGTTAATAAACCATGTTCATCACCACTTAATCACTTATCACCTCATATCAATACACCTTATCTCGGGTGTACTTATGCATCTAATCACTATATTTTGTTAATGATCTAGCTAAGTTCTAAGTATAATCTTATGAATGTCGTTGTGTTTATTGTATACTCTGTATTTGTTATAATAAGCTAGTAGACATGATTAAATTGATTTCGGGCCAAAAACAACAAGGAAAGACCTAAAAGATGGATTGGAACGCAAAGTAAAGTATTCCACACTAAAACATATCCAAAGTGACTGCAAGAATAGAGTTTGTGACGCGAACGTGCCTACCACACTATGGAGCCCACTCTGCACCTATCATGATGTGGAATTTTGAAACTAAAAATTCATGCAATGATTTTGTGAGGTGCTCCTGATAACGCTCAAATTACCCTTCAAAACCAATTAAAAAGGTGAGCGATCCCAGTCAGTAAAAACCCAACGAAGAGTTGGGGTCGAATCCCACAGGGAATGGTATATCGTGGAGAATTCTTTATCGAGAGAATCAGATTTTAATCAGCTTATTTGGAATAGTAAAAATAATTGGGTGGAAGGTACCATCAACTTAATATAAAGTTTTTTGTATCAATTATCACAATTATACTAAGATTTATATGATATCAAGAATTAACAAGCAATCTAGGGGTGCAAAGATTGAATATCAATGTCATAGAGGAGTAAATGTGTTGCTCTATAGTGATGTGCATACATGAATAGGCTAACTCATATTCAATGACGTAATCATCTTTCGATATCAAAGCATCTACGCCTAGAATCTCCTTTTGGTCTCATCTAATGCCAATTCTTAACAACCCAATATCTTACACTATTCCCTTTTTCAAAGAATAAGGCAAATAGATCCGACCCATAACCTCTCTTTTGAGCAAGTCAAGGATATCAAACCTAAATTTCTAGTATTGAAGTAATTACCAACTCCAATTAATATCTTTCGAGCATCAGCCGGAGATCGGAAGTAGGAATTAAGTTTGAAACCTTAACCCTTAAGTTAACCCCATGATAATTAGACCAAATTCATGCATGAACAACAACAAAATCGAGCATAACACAATACCCACTACATTAAATTAACTCCCAACCCCATTAAAGCACCCCTAGATCTTAGGGTTTTAGCCACCCATCACAAAAAGTAAAGAAAGTATACCTTCCATGAAAGCAATCATGGGTAACTTGAAATCAAGCAATTAAGAGTAAACCCACTTTGAATTTTACTTCAAATTATCAAATTCAAAATTCAAATTGTAAAACTCTAAGAAGACTACAAAAAGTGTTCTAAAATGTAAAGTGTTCTCTCTCAAAATTGTTTTTTGAACTCAGTTGTTCAACTCTCTAATCGAACTCCCTTAAAACTCTATCATTTGGGATATTTATATTTTCCTAAAATTTGGCCCAAAAATCCACTTCACAACTAAATCGATGACATTAGTCGGGCTCGCCTAATTCACTGGGTGAATCTCCTTTCGTTCCCCAAATAGCCTTTGTGATGCTCTAGGATTCAGGTGTTTGAACCTCAGTTGGTGAACTTGATTGAGTCATCCTTTCACGTTCGACGCATTACCGAATACCACCTTAGTTCGCTGTTCGAGCATGAAATATTTGCCTTGCACACTGTCAGATTGGGCTATGTGCTTCAGGTCCGCCTTTCTCATTCGACGTATCACCTTTTCTACTCGAGTTCGCCGACCTTCTTTGGTAGATGCACTGTCAATGGGATGAGGTCTTGCTTGGTGATCCTCCCTTCATGCTAGGAGATCAATAATTTTTGTTTTGCACTTCTTTTGCATTTTTGGCCACTCTTTCCAGCTTCAGTCCATGCCTTGTCCAATTGCCTTCATAGCTGCAAATTATCAACATTTGATTAGAAAAGGACAAAGTTAGGCATTGAGGACGCCAATTATTGAGCTAAATGGACCTTAAATTAGTGTAAATATACCACTCATCAACACCCCAACTTAAACTTTTGTTTGTCCTTAAGTGAATCAAGAACAGAATAAGCTCAATAAGGGTGTCTACAACAGTACTCAACGAGAGTTAACATGCAAGCGCTATGGCAAGACTACTCTCAATAGCATGTTACCCTAAATCATGATAAAAAAGCTTCAAATAATGACTAGCTAGTCTCACCACAAGCTCAAGATCACTTTAGCTTCTTGTCTAATACAAGAACATGCTTCAACAAATGCATTCAAGTGTTCTCGAATCAAGAACGATTTCATGCTCTCACAAAGCAAATCAACAAAGGTAATATGAATCAATTCAACTCTCACTCTCTCAAAAGAGAAATACATGCAAGCTTTGTCCCATAGGTTTTCCCATATTTTCCAATCATAAAACAACTCGGTTCATGTAAGATCTCAAGGGTATTTTAGACTTGTAATGGACCTGAGGATAAGGCATGGAGAACTCAACCCTTAACTTTTCACTCAATTTAACTCCCTTTTATTTCATTCACTTCTCTTTTTCATTTTCATTTTCCAAGCCGTTCTCATCAAATTGATGACAAATACACACACATTTGTTTTTTATAAAAAGGGGTTCCTTCTTTTTGTAAAACTTTTAGATTTAAGTCTCATTTCTTCTTTCTTTGCCCTTCACTTGGCTCTCATTCATCCTTCCTATCTGCACCCCAACTTAGGATTTTGGCCTAAGTTGGCTATTCAAATATTAGAATGCTTCAAAAAGGATTTTCGGTGAGAAGGTAGGGGTAGTTTTTGCTCAGGAGGCATCTTTTGATTGTCAACAAATATGTTAGATTCAATTTGTGCCAACATAGATTCACACCCTCACAAGGTAGTCACAATAGGATTTATAGAAAATTTGGCTCCCTCATTGAATTTTCACCCAAGATCATGTCCCATATTCACCAAGATTCAACAAATTAGACTAACAAGGCAAATTCTAGAACTCCATAGGCATGTTTTCAAGTAAACATCACCACACATGACACTTCGGAATACACTCATCTAGCACATCTTGAAAAGATCAAAAGTGTATGTGTGATGTTCATTACAAGGGTCATATCCAAACACAACTAGTCAACACAAGATGTAAAGAGACCGCTCAAAAGGTGTAACCACATCGATTTCGCTCTCACAACACCAACACTATGCATCATGCTCATCATGATTACTAATTAAGATATCGATATTGAAGAAAATCGATTCTCAAATTGTTATTAATGAAAACATCAAATATTTCACGATTTGGACTCATGGGGGTTGCATTCATCAAGAGAGACCCTTTTGCTCCCCATATTGTGGGGTACTCACTCATAATCCTATCAGTAGAAAGTCGATGCTCATCCAAAATTTTGCGTTCCCCATCCGCCTTGAGCCTATTTAAAGCTCTTGGAGCTATAATAAGGAGAACACACGAAGCATGGGTGGGGTTTTGTGCTGGTGACACCAACTTTTATTGGATATTCACCTCCTTCTTGGAAATATGCTTCCGCTCCTTTTTACCCCTGTTTGTAGGTGTCTAATTGTTGATTTTCTAAGTATTTGAGACCTTAGAAGGCTCATTGATTGAGAGGCCCTTTTGTTTCCTTTGAGGAGGATGAGGCGGAGAAGACTCCATGTCTAACTCAATATCAGAGGGGACCACATTCTTACCCTTTGTATTTTACATTACTTGTAGGGCATACATTACAACGCAAGATTTGTGAAGGTTTGTTGAAATCAAAAACACTTCAATCAAGTTTGAAAATAGTCCCGAGGCTCGCTGAACGGGAAAGCATATTGCCCAACGGGATCGATGAGCTCATTGAAATAGAAAGTAGCACAAATATAAGGGATCAGACACACAAGATGGAGTCAATGCCAGCTCGGTGGTTCGTCGAGGTTATTTCAGTAGGCTAAGACAAGTCCGCCAAAATTGACAATGCAAAAGGGAAATACACAGGCATCAAAGGCGATATCCTCTTCTACTCGGTGATTCGCCAGTTGAGTTCAGTGGACTAAAACAAGCCCGCCAAATAGGACAATACCTAAGGCCATGCATAAGATCAAAAAGGCCAGCTGGGTCTTACTCGACGATTCACCTATCTTCCTTAGAGAGCTAAGACAAGCACGCCGAACATGAATTTTCAGCCTAGTGCCTATATTTCATATTCAAATCCAACATGCACAACAAATACGAGTTTTCCCCAACAATTACAATCCACATATATGCTTTTCTACCCATGGGTACTCAGATTTCCCCCATTTATCACTAATTTTTGCTCTGATTGACGATTTTCCCTTAAGAAAGTAGTCACAATGTCTATCATTGGGCAAAATATGCAATGGGTCAACACTGAGCTACTCAGACTTCACTCACATTCAATTAAACACATACCCACCAAATATATCGACTCAATTTAGAATTCTAATCAACACAATCACGATTCACCATTTATACAGACATTCACAGTCAAAATCACATGGGTACAATTCAAATTCAACAATATGATGCTACCCAACAAAATTAAACACTTAATCTAGTTTAAAGGGCTCAAGCCCACACCCTATATTCATCTAAACTCAAAATCATCAACAAGAAGTTTAAACACCAACTTTAGTGCCAAAAAACAAGCAAGAAATTAAGGAATCCGGGTTGGGTTGACTCGATATCCAATCAAATGCACTCCTAGCACTTCCAACACTCACACGAGGCATAAAATTGCTCAAAATGCACAATGTAAGAGAGGGGAATTGAAAAGGCTCTAAAAATTCAAAGGGTCTTGATTTTTGAATTTAAAATAACCATGCACCTTTCTGTAGCAGGCCCATTCGGTGCATTCACTAACGTCGCCGAACGGGGTCAGTGAATCGCCGTATAGAGTTGAAGTTTGCCGAAACTGCCTGAAAATTTACCAAACCCAAAGGTTGATTTGAAGGAACCGATGGAGTCCACATAATGCACTTTGCCGAATCTCCCTTTGGAGTTCTGATCACCGATCTTGACAGTGCACTTTTCTATTTTTTCCTGGTCAAAGGGCAGGCAAAAATCATTCCGCCTAGTGCTTTCGGCGCATCACCCTTTTGGTTTTTCCCTAGCCCAATTTGCCCTTATCTATCTTTCAAACTCTTCTCCACCTGCACTCACAACACACGTTATTCCAAAGCAAATAAAAATAAAAGTAAAGACTTGGGTTGCCTCCCAAGAAGCGCCTTATTTGATATCGGGCACGACATAGTCCTCAAACTTCAACAATCATTCTTAGGGTTTACGATGGTATCACTAAGAAAAGTTCCCTTCTGCCATGGATTAAGATGAGTGGTAACCGGCTGCTTGATCAAAACTGAATGTAAAGTCACCATTTGGGTTAAAGTGGAAAAGTCATTTTTCAAATCCTTCAACATTTTATCGGATCCTTTAACTTTGTTGTAGATCCTCACAAGCATGTATTCCATCCTACTTCCTTATAGAACAACTTGATCTTTTAGGCATGAACGATCATTGGGAGACACATATCTATATTTGTCAACCTCTTTGTCTTTCTAATTTCCACCCCTCCAATCTTTCCAACCACTATCTCTATCCTTGTTCCAACCTTGGTTCCCACCTTGATGTTGATAATTGTTGTGAGAACCCCCCACTTGACTTCCCAAGTATTGAACCTCTTCATTGTATAATGCCTTCAATTAGACATCATCCGGGCACTGCCTATTGTTTGTTCCAACCTCATTTATTGACGTAGTTCCATCTTTCATGACATGTTTGGATAACAGATCAATTTGGGTCATCATCTTAGCTATATTCTCATCCCTTTCATGGTCCCTTTCGATTTGTTCTTTACTCAAGCCCACTTGTAGAAGAGTGCTTGGTCTTTTCTTGTGCACCACACTTGGTTGACCTCAGTCATATCATCTAACAACAATACAACTACATCATAAGGTTTCCTTATCAATCCACCATTGACTAATTGATCAACACACTTTTATTGACCGAATCAAGGCTCTAATAAAAGTATTGCAACAACAAATTGTCTGGAACGCCATTCGTTGGACATTGCAAGAGTAACTTCTTGAACCTCAACCTTGTTTCATGCAAGGGCTTATCTACAAGACTTTTGAAATTCTGTATTTGGAGACGAAGTCTAACCATCTTCGAGCGTGGGAAGAATCATTCCAACAACACCTCCGTTAGTTCATCCCACGAAGTAGTAGAAATAGTTGCTAACTCTACAAACCATCTTGTAGCCTCTCTAATTATAGAGAATGGGAATAGTCTCAACCTTATGGATTCTGGGGAGATATTCTTGAACACAAAGGGTCCACACACCTCCTTAAATTCCTAAGGTGCGCAAGGGGATCCTCATGAGATAGGCCCCCAAAAATTCCTTTTATCTGGAGCAATTGAATCATAATATTGGTGATGTAAAACACCATCCTCCCGGTTGTAGGAGGTATTTAGATTGCTCCCATTCTTTGAATGGCCTTAATGGGCATGTCATTCAAGTCACCCATAGTATCATTTTTACCATAGTGACTATCATTTTCACTCCCATGGTCACTCATCTTGTGAACCTGCATATCAGAAAAAAAACAACACAAAACAACAACTCTACTACAAATAGACCAAATTAAAATCTAATTTCTCAATTAGAATTCTCAACTACCGCTCCTCAACAGTGGCACCATTTTCGAAAACACTCAAATCACCCTTCAAAAACAATTAAAAAAGTGATCGATCTTAGTAAGTAAAAATCTAAGGAAGAGACGGGGTCGAATCTCATAGGGAACAATATATCGTGGAGAATTCTTTATCGAGAGATTTGGTTTTTATATCAGCTCATTTGGAATAGTAAGGACAATTGGGTGGATAGTACCACCAACTTAATTATATAAAGTTTTTGTTATCAATTATCGCAATTAAACTAAGATTTAAATAAAACAAAGAATTAACAAGCAATCTAGGGGTGTGGCATTGGATATCAATGTCATATAGGAGTAAATGTGTTTCTCTATAGTGATCTGCATACATGAATAGGCTAAGTCATCTTTAATGACGCTAATCATCTTTCGATCTCAAAGAATCTACGCCTAGAATTTCCTATCGGTCTTATCTAATAAAAATTCTTAACAACCCAATACCTTACACTATTCCCTCTTTCAAGAATAGAGAAAATAGATCCGACCCATAACCTCTCTTTCGAGAAAGTCAAGGACATCAAACCTAAATTGTTAGTATTGAACTAATTATCCACTCCAATTAATATTTTTCGAGCATCAACTGGAGATCAGAAGTAGGAATTAAGTTTGCATCCCTGACCCTTACGTAACCCCATGATAATTAGACCAAATTCATGCATGAACAACAACAAAACAGAGCATAACACAATACCCACTAAATTAAATTAACACTCAACTCCATTAGAGCACCCTTAGATCTTCGAGTTTTAGCCACCCATCACAAAAATTAAAGAAAGTATACCTTTCATGAAAGAAGCCATGTGTAACTTGAAATCACACAATTAAGAGTAAACCCACTTCGAAATTTACTTCAAATTTATCAAATTCAATATTCAAATTGTAAAACCCCAAGAAAACTACAAAAAGTGTTCTAAAAAGTAAAGTGTTCTCTCTCAAAACTTTCTCCTAAACTCAGTTGTTCAACTCTCTATTAGAACTCCCTTAAAACTCTATCATTTGGGATATCTATATTTTCCCAAAATTTGGCCCAAAAATCCACTTCACAACCAAAATTGGCTACATTAGTTGTGCTCGCCTACTTCACTCGGAGAATCGCTCTTTGTTCCCAGCTCGCCTTTGTGATGCTCTAAGATTCAGGTGTTTGAACCTTAGTTGGTGAACTCGATTTAGTCAGCCTTTCACCTTAGGTGCATCACCGAGTACCACCTTAGTTCATCGTTTGAGCATTAAGTCTTTGCCTTGCACACTGTCATATTGGGCGATGTGCTTCAGGTCTACCTTTTTCATTCGGCATATGTCCTTTTCTACTGAAGTTCACCGACCCTCTTTGGTAGACAAAAGTGCTATGCGCTATCAGATTGCGTGAGGTCTTGCTTATTCAGCAATTCACCTTTCATTCTAGGCAATCAACAATATTCATTTTGCATTTCGTTTGCATTTTTGTCCACTCTTTCCAGCTTAAGTCTATGCTTTACCCAATCGCCTTCATAGCTGCAAATTATTAACATTTGATTAGAAAAGGACAAAGTTAGGCATCGAGGACACCAATTATTGAGCCAAATGGACATTAAGTGAGTGCAAATCTACCATTCATCATTGCCCCTTGGGCTTCATGATGGGGTCCACACCACGACCCTCTAGTTTGCTAGAGTGATATTGACAAAGTCAAAGTATAGTTCAATTGGATTATGCTTTCAACCCTACTATTATAAATATGTCATTAAGATGATGCTTCAGGGATACACAATATTTTTAAAGGTTATGGATTATTTTCAGAGTTAGAGATTTTTCGTATTTCATTATATAGAATCTTCATTGTTTTTAGATTTAAGGGTTTAATTGTTATTTTTTGATTACTCTGGAATGAACAAGGTTCTCTCGCAAGAGCTACACTAATCATATGTTTTATTTACTTTTCTTTATATTCATGTTCTCTTTAAATTACTTCAGTTATTATTTGTAACTAGTTATGAGTAGCTAAACTCAAAACAAGGGTTATGGAACTTAGAGTAGGGACGATAATAAAAGATTCTTTACATTAAGTTAATTCTCATATATGGGTGATCATTGTGTATAATGGTTCTTGAATAAAGAGTGTTTAATATTAAAAATTCACGTGTATTATGACTAGCTTGACAAAAGAGGTTAACATTAGAAAAAATAATTATTAACAAGAAGTTGAAGCTACGTACCATCCTCCATCTAATAGCTTGAGATAGAGATATAATACCTAACCTATGACATATGATGAATAAATAAATTAATTCAACACCCAAGTGTCAACGTGAAGTTAGGGTGATATTCTCTTAAGTAGTCTGAGAAGATTTAAGAGACTTATATATTCGTCAGTTTTGTAAAATGAACATTTGAATAAGTTGGTATTAAATTATCTGTTAGTTTCGGTATCTAAGAATTGTAACCTTCGTTCATCTATTATTCTTGATTTCAAACTCACTAGTTTAAGTAGTTAATAATTTCCCATTCAAACCCCAACTCCAATAGTAGTTACTACTTTAAATTTCAATAGCACATTATAAATATGTCACGCTTGAGTCTACACCCTGGACGTGGTCGGCACTCAAGAACCATTTCTGCTCCCCAAACGAACCCTTGGCCTGACTGACTACTTAGTGGAAGACTTAACTCAATAAATAAGGAGCTTTAAAGGCAGATTTTAACTCATTCATCTCAAATAAACTCAACCAAAATGTCTTAAAGTACTCAATATTATAAATATAATAGTTTGCAAAATATCTCAAAATAAAAGGGAAATACTGAGAGACTTCTCAACTCTAACTATCAATGAAGCCTCTAATAGTAAGATAGGTGTCGAGAATAGAACCACGACATCAGAAATCTACTAAACTAAAAGAAAATGTGAAGTCCTCCAAAATGTAAGGAGGCTTACCAAAAGCTATTTGGAGTGAAAAGTGATATCAATGAAGCACCTGCTCATGATCCTGAACACCTGTATATGCATCATAAAAAGATGCAGGTTGAATGACATCATTACATTGATTGTACGAGTATGTAATAAAACTGAATGAATAAATAACTAAACTGATAAGGTTGGACGAAAACTCACCTCACCTCAACTCAATACAAAACAATAATATGAGATGAAATATTTAAATCATCATAAATAAAAGATGCTAACTCAAGGATGTATATAAAAATACAATAAATTACTTATTACTCTTATTTGGGAAATTCTCTAACCGAGAACAATCACTATAACCTATGTGATGATACAACGTCTCGCCCACGCTGCCAGAATTGTCCTATACCTTGCCGGGGTATAGAACACCTCAACTAAGTGGATCCACTAAAGCTCTGCTCGAAAGCAATAAGGAGTCGTCTAAAAAGTATGATCATTTACACATGTTGTCTACATGGTTTATCAAGAATGTGAGTTGTCTGAACTCATCCTCATATTTGTGCTCAATACTACTGCCCATAAATATATACTCATGCTCAAATGTGTAAGACATACTCTTTCTCAATTTGAGGTAATTGTGCAAGATATCCTCTTAAAAGAGGTAATTGCTTTGAATAAACTCTGAACTCATTACTCGTTTAGAAATCAAAGTTTCTTTTTTTCTCAATGTAAAAATGATAAATTTGGGAATCAATAGTTCCCTTAAACTTTACTCAAAATGTCTTTTTAAACTTTCATCAAAACTCCTCTTTACTTTCTCAGAAAATAAATTTAAGATTATTGTTCGGTTAAAAAGATTCTCAACAACAACTCAATGAATACTCAAATAATAGGTTTCATGCTCAATAATAGACATGAACAATCAACTAAAAAATCTCAATGCATAATATATATAGCAACTCAAAAGTTAGGAATAATAACTCACAATTCAACAACAAATTCATTGAAAGAATTATCAAAACTAAGGATGTAACCCTAGATTATTCAGTAGGTTAACGTTGCTGAGTACTAGATTCTTCCCAATTTTGGAGCTCCCTTGTTTCAGGAGACATTGGTGAGGATTCTAAGTATATTAGAGAACCTCTCTCAGGGTAGTGCGACAGGTACATCTAAGGGTTCTTAGACGAGGATAAGGGCGTAGACCCGAGGTCAGCAATAGACTTCAGGTATTCATGTTCAGGTGGGCCAATCACCAGTGGTTCCTACACCGGCTGCTGGTGCACAGATTTCTCACAAGGTTATTTTGACAGCGACTGATCAACAGTGTTATGAGAGGTTTCATAAGATGAAACCACTTAAGTTTCAGGGTGGTAAGAGCGATAAGGCTCATGAGTTATTGACTTTGTGCCATGAGATGCTAGATGCAGTGGGTATGGTGGATGCTTGTGGTATTCAATTTGTCGCACTTCAGCTTCGTGGTTACGCCAGGGAGTGGTGTAGGACTTTTGTAAGGTCTAGACCAATTGGATCTCCCCTGGAATAGTGTGATGTGTTCTCTAGTGCTTTCCATGACTGCTTCATTCTTTGGAACGTGAAAGAGGAGAGCCGTCTAAGGTTTGAGACCTTGACTTAAGCCAGTCTGTCTGTGACTAATTATGAGGCCCATTTTGTAAGCTTTTTAGGCATGCTATGACTATTGTTTCGGATGAGGCATAGAGAGATCGCAGGTTAGTGAGAGGGTTGAATTTCTCCGGTATGTCTCATATGTTTAGAGTAGCCAGAGAGGGGGATTCCTTCAAGTCCATTGTGAGGACTGCCAAGGAGGCGGAGTTGATGGTTTTAGAAGAGTTTTGGGATCCAAAGAGGGCCTGTTCTTTTAGTCAGGTTTTTGGTGCCTCATCTGGAGGCAGAGGTTAGCATAGAGGTAGTAGTTCCTTACAAAGTCGTGGAATGGTTCATGCTTCTTTTCCAGTAGATGAGAGTGGGAATTCATCTCGAGGATCGTATGGTTCTGGCAGAGGTATCCATGGTAGTTAGTCTGGTTCGCAACAACAGATATCCTTGCCGTGATCTCGCTTTATTTGTGGGGATCCAGGTCATATGATGTGATAGTGTCCTCTACATACTCATTCAACACCTCAATGTTCTTATGCAGCTGTTCTAGCTAGAGATTCAGTGCCTCCGTCCAGGGGTTGAGGTAAAGGTTAGACCGGTAGATGTGGTAGAATTTCTGGTATGGATACTCCAGCTTCGTAGGGTGGAGGTAGAGCTTCTACTCAGGCAATAGGCGGCCAATATGGCCAGTGCTATGCTTTTCCAGGGAGGCCTGAGGCTAAGACTTTTGATGTTGTGATCACATGTATCGTCCCAGTTTTCCATCGACCGGTGTCTGTATTGTTTGATCCGAGGTATATGTATCTACATATTTTGCTATTGGGTTTGATATGTTGTCTGATTGCATGACTGTGCCTATTCATGTTTCTACACCAGTTGGTGAATCCTTAGTGGTGGATCGAGTGTATCAATCCTGTCTTGTTTCCTTGGCCGGGTATAATACTTGGGTAGACTTCATCATTTTTGGGATGGTAGACTTTGACATCATCTTATGGATGGTAGAGTTTGACATCATTTTGGGGATGTTACACTTTGACATCATCATGATAATTGCAAATTAGGTTAATTTTATTCTCTTTTATAGGGAAGATTAATATATTACAGAGCTCATATCGAGAATAATATACTGCAAGTATTTATAACCTGATTTTTTTTCTATCTTCATCCATGAAGATTCTATTTTTTTTGTAACTAAGTTTATGTTGGTAAAATTGTAAAATAGCATAATAGTTGAAATATTTTGACATTTCAGCATACTTTTCTTATTTAATATTTTTCTTTATAAATAGATTTCTCCATTATTAATGAGACATTCAGATCAAGGCAGTCAAGAAAAGCATAAAATCGATCAATGAAAATACGACATAAGTATGATGTCGAAAGTTGGTCTATTATTGTAAAGCCACATGAACAGACATGGTAAAAGTAATAGTAATAAAATTAAAATACAGAAACTTGTTCATAATATTTGAATAAAATACATTGTAAATCATGATCATTAAATTATCATTATTTGACAACAATCAAAATGGCTAACCCATATTAATAGAATATGTAATCACTTATAAGCACTAATAATAGAAGTGTTTACTTCAACTTTGATCAGGTGTTTGCATTTAACACAACATCGACACCAGTCCCACTAATTTCAGCCTGAGACGCAATAACTTGATCACTGATCAATATAGTTTGTATGTCTTCAGCTGAAAAGAAGAACATATTGTTAGTATTTTTAAAAATAAAAAAAAGCTTCAAAATAGGATGAGAACAAAGAATTCAATTAGAAAAAAATTGTACTAAATTTTTAGAAATTCTAACTTATTCAAAGTCTTACCAGCTTGAACACCTTGTTCGGTGTCTTCTAAATATTTTTTAGCCCTAAAAATAGAAGGAGCCAAAATAACAAATTACAATTTAGTTGTAAGAAAAATTGAATAGGTCTAAGCTAAAAATCGTTGATCATGCATAAACAACACAATCAAAACAAGATGTTATGATTTCACAATATTTACTAAGAAATAATTAGAGTAGTGATAGAGAACTTAAGTATTAGGAAAATGAGAAAGGAGAAGGATTTGACATAAATGTAGTATAACCTGTCAGCTTCAAACAATTTTTGTTCCTCAATATATGCTTTAGCTTCTTTTTTTGATCGAAAAGTTTTGTTTGCACCTTGATCCTTATAAAGCTGCATGTCACAAAAATAAAATGGACTTGGATTAAAATCAACTAGCATATTTTATATAGATGATTTCAAATAGGTTCAAGTGATGTGGTACTTGAAATAAAGGATTCATAGGTCACGTCTCAAAATGAAAAGATAGTCATATATATATAAATTAGAACAAAAACTCAAAACTATTGTTTTACTTACATTATAACTATAGCCGGCAAGTTTACCCGTTTTGCGATATCTCACAATCTTTAACCATCCAGCCGGCAACCAAGAATCATCTTCAACATTGCTAGATTGCTTCTCTTTTCTTTTTCTCTTCTCTTTCACATCATCTTTCGCATTGTTAGATTGCTTCTTTCTTCTTTTTCTCTTCTCTTTCACACCATCTTTCGCATTATTAGATGGCCTATTTTTTCTTTTTCTCTTCTCTTTCACCTCATTTTTTGCATTACTATGTTGTCCAGATTCTTGATAAATATCTAAGGGGCATTTCTCCTTTGAGCAAATGATCTGGGGTTGAGCTAGTACTTTGTGTAAGGGTTCAACATAACCCAACAACTTTGAGTCAAATTCTGGAAATGTATAAATTAAATAACTTATTAAAAATCCAATAAACTATGTTTTTTAGAATTCAAAATTCATACTTAAAAGTCATACCTTCGCTTCCTCGAATCATGCTTGGAGTTAGTACTTCATTTACATGTTCGAAAGAGCCTTGTTGCTTTAGCTCAGATCCCGTATCTATTTCTTAAAATTAATTTATCAAGAACTCAGTGTTTTGTGTTTTCTAGAATTTAGAATCCATAAACTTAAATTTTACCTTCTAATCCACTAATCGAGGTCGAAACTAGGGACTTGTCTAAGACTTCAGCAGAAGCCATCAACATTGAATCAGATCCTGTATATGCGTTTAAAAGTTCAGTTAATAAGTATAATAACTTATTAAGAATCTAATAAGCTGTGTTTTTTAGAATTGAAAATCCATAAAATTAAAAATCTTACCTTCGGCTCCTTGAATCAGGCTTGGAGTTAGTACTTCTTTTACATGTTTGAAAGAACCTTGTAGATTTGGCACAAATCCTGTATATGTGTTTTAAATTTATTTAATATACATAAATAATTTGTCAAGAACTCAGATATTTTGTATTTTCTAGAATTCAAATTCAAAATTTTAAATCTTACCTTCTAGTCTACTAATTGAGATCGGATCTAGAGATTTATCGAGGAGTTCAACAGAAGCTAGTAACATTGACTCAGATCCTCCTGTATATTGTTTAGAAATTTTCTTAATATGTATAAATAACGTATTAAGATTCCAATAAACTATGATTTTTTTAGAATTCATAATTCATAAATTTAAAAATCTTACCTTCGTCTCCTTGAGTCAGGCTTGGAAGTACTTTGTCTACAAGTTCGGCAAATCCTTGTAGATTTGGCTCAGATCCTGTAAATGCATAAATTTGTCAAGAACTCATTGCTTTATGTTTTCTAGAATTCAAAATTCATAAATTTTAAATCTTACCTTCTAGTACACTAATTGAGGTCGGAGCTAGAGATTTATCTAAGAGTTCAGCAGAAGCTAGTAGCATTGACTCAAATTCTGTATATGTGTTCAAAAATTCACTTAATATCTATAAATAACTTATTGAGGATCCAATAAATCATGTTTTTAAGAACTAAAAATTCATAAACTAAAAAATCTTACCTTCGCCTCCTATAATCATGGTTGGAAGTACTTTGTCTACAAGTTCGACAGAGCCTTGTAGCTTTGGATCATATCCTGTAAATGTATTTTAAAATGTATTTAATATATATAAATAATTTGTCAAGAACTCATTGTTTTATATTTTCAAGTATTCACAATCCATAAACTTAAAATTTTACCTTTTAGTCCACTAATTGAGGTCGGAGGTAGAGAATTATTTAAGAGATCAGCAGAAGCTAGTAGCATTGACTCAGATCCTGTATATGTGTTTAACAATTTATTTAATATGTATAAATAAATTATTAAGAATCCAATATACTGTGTATTTTAGAATTCAAAATTCATAAACTTAAAAATCTTACCTTCGCTTCCTAGAATCATGGTTGGAGCTAGTACTTTGTCTACAAGTTCGACAGAACCCTGTAGGTTTGGCTCATATCCTGTATTTGTGTTTTTAAAACTTGTGTGATATGTATAAATAATTTCTCAAGAACTCAATATTTAATGTTTTCTAGTATTCAGAATCCATAAACTTAAAATCTTACCTTCTAGTCCACTAATTGAGGTCGGTGCTAGAGATTTATCTAAGAATTCAGCAGAATCTTGTAGCATTGACTCAGATCCTTTATATGTATTTAACAATTCACTTATTATGTATAAATAACTTATTAAGAATCCAATAAATTGTGTTCTTAGAATTCAAAATCCATAAACTTAAAAATCTTACCTTCTCCTTCAAGAATTAGGGTTGGAGCTAGTACTTTGTCTAGAAGTTCAAAAGAACTCTGTAGCTTTGGCTCAAATCCTATATATATTTCTTTTAAATTTATTTAATATTGATGAATAGTTTTTCAACAACTTAGTGTTTATGTTTTCTAGAATCAGAATCCATAAACTTAAAACCTTACCTTTCAGTTCACCAATCGAGGTCGAAGCTAGAGATTTATCTAAGAGTTCAGCAGAAGCTAATAGTGAATCAAATCCAATATATATGTTTTAAAATTAACAAAGATGCATAAAAAGAATTATAAAAACATAATAAAGTATGATTTAAAAAAATTAGAACCCATAAACATAAATCCTACCTTCGCCTCCCCTAATTAGGGTAAAAGCTAGAGCTTTGTCTATGGGTTCGACATAACCATTCAACTTTGGCTTTGATGTTGTAGATGTGTTTAGAATGCACTTTATATGTATAATTATTTATCATGAAGCCAATAAAATTTGTTTTATATATTAAAATCATCTTACCTTTAAGATTAGTAATGATGTCAGATTCTTTCTCCATTTGAGAATTTTTTCCAACTGATTGTAGCTTAGATTGTGCATCATCTATCAAATCAGCATTCTCAATCCCTGATTTTTTCTCTCTCCAAGACTCTCTATAGAACTCAAGAATTGGATGAGGTGAAACATCAGAAACTGCAGGTGAAAAACATTTTTCAAAATGTTCATTGTAGTTGAAACTCTCATCCATTTTTTTTAAAGTAAAAGTATTTTCCCCTCTTTTCCTATGATTGAAATTCCTAGGATTGAAATGAAAAAGACTTCTTATATATAATAATTGTATGTGAAAGCAATAAATGTTGTAAATCTACAATATATTAATTATTAGTAATGTTATACATTTTCTACTATATTTGTTTTTTAATGACTACTATGCTATATCTTTCAAAGACATACCTAATAGATTAAAAAATTTTAAAATTCAAAGTAGATTTGGATTCATAAAGTTATTAATTTACCTTTAGTAGTTCTTGCACCAATTTGGTGTGTTATTTTTTGGTCAAATATCACTTTAAGTAAATACTTTAAGAGATTTTTTTATACAAGTAGAAATATCATTGGACTCCTAATTACGATTTTATAATCCTAATAAAAACATTCTCTATTTTATATATCCCTCCCAAAAGGGAAAGATATTTTTACTCTCCAAGTGAATATGCTGAACAATGGAAGCATTTTGCTAGACAAATATTTGTCTCCCTTTTCCCTATTTGAAGAATGATAAAATACATAATTGTAAAAATTAGGCAAATGACATAGTATAAGAAAGAAATTACTTCATTTCCCTACTCTTTCATTAATTACCAAAAATCCCTTTTTTTAGTGTTTTTTGGATACATAATATAGCAGTGTGGATACTTAATATAGCAGCGCAGATACTTTAATTAATAACGGGCGGATACTTAAATTATTAAGTTGTTAGCAGCACAGTTACTTAATTAACGGGCGGATGCATAATATAGCAGCGCAGATTCTTTAATTAATAACGGGCGGATACTTAAATTATTAAGTTGTTAGCAGCACATATACTTAATTAACGGGCGGATGCATAATATAGCAGCGCGGATACTTTAATTAATAACGGGCGGATACTTAAACTAATAAAGTATCCGGTTAAGTTGAATTGGGGGAAACTAAGGGATTTTTGTATTTTAGTAAAAGAGTAGGGAAATATTGAGAATATGTAAAGAAGTGTTGTGTATTTAAGTAATTTTTCCTACATAATTTTAGGTTGACCCAACACCTTGAAATCGTGAGGCCATTTCGTGAACCTAATGGATACCCAAACCTGAATCAACCCCATTCATTTTCATGAACATGAAGGTCTAAACGCGAATGAGAGGACCCAAATCCATCCTTCATCGCGAATGTGGTCATAAATCACTGCACCAGAAGACACCAATTTCAAAAATAACCCAACTCTCATAATTCTCTTGGAACTTCTCAAACACAATATACTAGTAAAAATTGATCATAAAATATATTTTGGTCTTGTTGGAATAATCAAATCACCATTTTGAAGTTGTCTTGACCAAACGTTGATCATGGGCAACTCCAAACTTAAAATAAACTAAAATTTCATATGAGGATTCAAAACTCCCCTAAATGCCTCATGAACCATGCCAAACCTCCACTGAAGTCATAAATCATCCTCCAAACTTACTAGAACAGTCAAAATATGAATCTTATGTCATCATCCCAAACGTTTACTAAAATCAAACTTCCAAAGTTCCAAACTTCTCAAACTAAAAAAGCTCCTCAAAGTGGATCTGATTAATTTTTGGAATCATGTCACCTATGTTACCAAATAATGTCCTGTATACATCTTTATCCTAGTCTTTAGGAGATTACTTTATCTTGAATTCGTTTCCTATTTTTAGGATTGGTATTAGTTAGTGGTTCCATTTTTCTTACTGAATGTTGTTACCTCTTTATGCCTATAAAATCTTCAGCCATAGAGTACTAAATATAGTCAAAAAATGAGTTCCTTTTATGTTCATTTTCAGTATATTGACTCTCTTATCAATTTTTTGCTTTATGCAAATTCTTCTTTGTTGTGCATCTGTTTATATTGGTATTAGAGCAAGCGTGACTGGAGTAAACAGAAAATAGCAGGAGGTAAATTTCTTTTTCTCTTTTCCGCATAACTCATGGCATCAGAAAGTAATTTTTTACAAGCACCCAATCCTCACTTTGATGGTCTTAATGATCGTTGGAGTATGCTAATGGAGGATTTCTTACGGTCAAACAAAAGAATATTGATCAATTGTCAAGGATGGGATTAGCACTCCGGTGGAAGGCAAAATTTTGATGAATTCTGAAAAGACAGAATTGGAAGCAAAAAAGCTAAAAGATCTAAAAGTGAAGAATTATCTCTTTCAGGCTATTGATCGTCCCATCCTAGAAACTATTCTTTGAAAAGAAACTTCCAATGATATTTGGGATTCTATGAAGATAAAATATCGAAACACCGCCAGAGTGAAGCGTGCCCAACTTCAAGCCTTGAGAAAGTATTTCGAGACTTTGCAGATAAAGGAAGAAGAGTCTGTAATATGTTACAACGCTAGAACAATGAAGATCAGCAATTTTTTTTTTTTATAGTGAGAAGATGAATGATGTCACAATTGTTGAGAAGATACTGCAGTCTTTAATGCTGAAGTACGATTATGCCATTTCCTCGATTGAGGAGTCAAAAGGTATAGATGAGTTTTCGCTTGACGAATTGTACCGCTCCTTATTGGTGCATGAACAAAAGATCAATCGCAGTTCAACTTCAGAGGAGCAGGCCTTGAAAGCTTCTACTTATACTCTATTAATTCTAGAGGAAGAGGTAGAAGGTAGGGGTAGAGGATGAGGGAGAGGAGACCCTGAAAATTGCCTAAAGAAAAGGACGAGAATTCTAATTTTGTGCCTACATCTCTATTTCCACGGTCTCCTCTTACTCTTCCTCTACATGTACCGAAGATGAAAGGAGAACATGGAAATAGAGACGGAGGCACGAATTTAAGGGTCAATGATGACTACGGCAAATGTAGAGGAAAAAAATTTGACAAATCAAAGGTAAATTCTTATCGATGTCATAAATTTGGTCATTATGAATTTGATTGCTATATTAGGCTGCCTAATGAGAAGGACGAGAAGTCTAATTTTGTTGAAAGAAAGGAATAAGAGAACTTGTTGATGGCGATACAAGCACAAGAAGAGCTTCTACAATAGTTTTGGTATCTGTACATAGGCTGGAGTAATCACATTAGTGAGAGTAAGTCTTGTTTTTCATATTTAAATAAAGCTTTTTGTTCTAAAGTTAGTTTTGGTGATTGCTCTAGAGTGGAAGCAATGGCAAAATGTGATATTAAAATTAAAATGAAGAATGGTTTTGAATAAATAATATCAAATGTGCTTTATGTTCCTGATTTAAAAAGCAACTTATTGAGTGTAGGACAATTGCAAGAAAAAAGATATATTCTTCTCATTGGAAAAGGTGTTTGTGAGATTTATATTCCTACTACAGGAGCTATTGGTATTGCGAAAATGAATTCAAAAAGGTTATTTCCCTTGAATATTGAGAGTATTCGATCTTCTTTAAAAATATAAGTAAAAGATTCTTCATGGTTGTGGCATTTTAGATATTGTCACTTGGGTTTTGGTGGATTGAAAACTCTCTAACAGAAAAATATGGTGATAGGCCTTCCTGAAATTTTCATCCCTTCCTAAGTTTGTGAAGAATGTGTTATTGGCAAACATCATCGATCTCAGTTTCCAAAAGGGTAGTCATGGAGGGCGAAGGATCTTTTGGAGCTGGTGCATTCTGATATATGTGGCCCAATTAAAACAATTATTAATAGAGGTAAAATGTATTTCATTACATTTACATACGATTACTCTCAGAAAACTTTGATGTATTTTTTGTAGGAAAAATCAGAAGCTTTTGGAGTATTTAAAAGCTTCAAGGCTCATGTATAAAATGAAACCGGAAAGGCCATAAAGACTCTTCGAATTGATCGTAGTGGCAAGTACTTCTCAAAAGTATTTAAAGATTTTTGTGAATCTAATGGAATTTGAAGAGAGCTCACCACTGCTTTTACACTACAACAAAATGGTGTATTCGAGAGAAAAAATAGAGCCATTCTCAATATGGTGAGGAGTCTGCTAGAAAGAGTGGAAAAGACTTTTTGGCCTGACGCAATTAATTGGAGCATTCATGGCTTTAATAGAAATCCAACATTTGTTGTTCAAAATATGACTCCAGAAGAGGCTTGGTGTGGAAGAAAACCAACTATTAATCACTTTGAAATTTTTGGTTGCATTACCTATGCACATGTTTCAGACGAGAAGAGGAAGAAGCTTGATGACAAAAGCAAAAAGTGTATATTTCTCAATGTTAGTGAAGCATCAAAAACATATAAATTGCTAAATCCACAAACAAAGATGATTGTAATCAGTAGAGATGTTATTTTTAAGGAAGAGAACACTTGGGACCTGAGTATACAACAGTCTACTCCAATCGTATTTGACAGTGAAGTTGAAGAAGTTTCTGAAATTCCTGAAAGTGTACATAATTCATCTCCAATAGCTGCTGAAACTCTACAAACTCTTGCTGAAATTTCACCAACTACTAAAACTTTACAAGCAACTTTGGAAGAAACTAATGCAACAACTCAGTCTCTTCGTCCTGCTCGCAGGAAGCCTGCGGGGATGCTAGACTTTAAGTTTAAGGAATCAATGTAAATGATGATGCCATTACTCATTTTTCTTTGTTTGCATATTGTAACCTGACAATACTTAAGAATAATAAAGGAAGGCAATGGATGTTGAAATTAAAGCTATTGAAAGGAATGATACTTGGGAACTTGTTGATCTTCTTGAAACACAAAATCATTGGTGTCAAGTGGGTATAGAAGACAATACTAAAATAAGATGGTGAAATTGATAAGTATAAGGTGCGATTGGTGTCTTAGGGATACAAGAGGGAGTATGGTGTTGATTACATTGAAGTTTTTGCTCCAGTTGCAAGGCATGACACTATCAGAATGTTAATTGCCTTGGCATCACAAAATTCCTAGCCTTTCTTCCAATTGGATGTCAAATCAGCTTTCCTACATGAATACTTGGAGGAAGAGGTATTTATCGAACAACCCCTTGGTTTTGTTAAGATTGGTAACGAGCAGAAGGCTTATCGATTGAAGAAAGCTCTTTATGAATTAAAACAAGCCCCTCGAGTTGGAATAGTTGCATTAAGTCTTATTTTCAGAAAATGGGTTTTCAATAATGTCCACACGAGCATACACTTTTTGTGAAAATTTGGGAGAATGGGAAAATTCTCATTGAGTGCTTATACTTTGACGATCTTATATTCACGGGGAATAGTAGTGTCATGTTTGCCAAACTCAAGAAGTGTATGATGAATGAATTCAAGATGTATGATTTTGCTAAGATGCACTATTTTATTGTTTTAGAAGTGGTGCAATCTAATGCTGGGATATTTATTTCTCAAAAGAAGTACGTGCGAGAATTTTTAAACAAGTTTAAGATGCAGAATTGCTATTCAACCAACATTCAGTTGAGTTTGGCTTGAAGCTAAGTAAAGTTTGGAGTGGAAAAAAGGTAGATAGCACAGATTACAAGTAAATTGTGGGTAGTTTAATGTATCTAGCTGCTACAAGACCAGCCATCATGTATGTTTTTAGTCTTGTAAGTAGATATATGGAGTGCCCAACTCAAATGCACCTCTTAGCTACGAAGAGAATTCTTTGTTACTTGCAAGAAAATAAGGATTTTGGAATTTTCTATATGAAAGGAGATATTTCAGATTTGACTGGCTTTACTGCTAGTAAATATGCAGGAGATCAAGATGATAGAAAGAGCACTTCAAGCTATGTCTTTTTACCAGGCACATGAGCTGTGTCGTGGTCCTCCAAAAAGCAAACAATTGTCACATTATCAAGTACATAAACTAAACTTATTGCTGCCAAAACTTGTTCTTGTTAGGCTGTCTGGCTTAGTAGAATCCTTGCTGAGTTGCAATTCAAGACGGGAAAAGTCACTACAATATTTTGTGATAAAAATTCTACCATCAAGTTGTTTAAGAATCCGTCAACCATGAAAGAAGCAATCACATTGATGTGAAGTGTTATTTTCTACGAGATCTCCCTAATGAAGGACCAAAAGAGCTGCAGTACTGCCGATGAAGATAAGTTGGTGGACATTTTTCACAAAACTTCTAAAATTTTTCCCTTTCCAAAAGTTGAGGAGGTTGATGGGTATTGGCACAATGGAAGGGTTCAAGTAGCTAAAGTTAACCTGAAGCTTGAGAGCTTTCAGTTTAATGGAGAATGTTAGAAAATAAAAGTCCTGTTTACAGCTTTGTCCTAGTCTTTAGGAGATTAGTTTATCATGAATTTGTTTCCTACTTTTAGGATTAGTATTATTTAGTGGTTACAACTTTCATGCTTAATGTTGTTATCTCTTTATGCCTGTAAAATCTGTAGCCGCAGCGTACTAAATATAGTTAGAAAATGAGTTCTTTTTATTTTCAGCATATTGACTCTCTTCTCAGTTTTGTGCTTTATGAAAATTCTTCTTTGTTGTGCATCTATTTACATTGGTATCAGAGAAAGCGTGAGTTTCTGGAGTAAAAACAAAATAGTAGCAGGTAAATCTCTTTTCCACATAACTAATGGCATTAGAAAGTAATTTTGTGCAAGCAGCATATCCTAACTTTGATGGTCATTATGATCATTGAAGAATGCTAATAGAGAATTCCTTACAGTCAAAGGAGTATTGTCCAATTGTCGAGGAACGGATTAGCACTCCGGCGGAAGGCAAAATTTTGATGAATGCTCAAAAAGATAGAATTGGCAGCAAAAAGTTGAAAGATCTGAAAGTGAAGAATTATCTCTTTCAGGCTATTGATCGTCCCATCCTAGAAACTATTCTTTACAAAGATACTTCTAACGATATTTGGGATCCATGGAGAAAAAAATATCAAAGAACTACCAGAGTGAAGTGTGCACAACTTCAAGCCTCGAGAAGGGATTTCAAGACTTTGCACATAAAGAAAGGAGAGTCTATAATAAGTGACTGTGTTAGAACAATGGAGATCAGCAACAATGTGCGGTTCCATGAGAAGATGAATGATGTCACAATTGTTGAGAAGATACCACACTATTTGACGCCGCATTACGATTAGTTCGTTTACTCCATCAAGGAGTTAAAAGATATAGATGAGTTGTCACTTGACGAATTGTGAGGCTCCTTATTGGTGTATGAACAAAATATGAATTGCAGTTCAACTTCTGAGGAGTAGGCCTTGAAAGCTTCTACTTTTATTTCTTCCAATTCTAGAGAAAGAAGTAGAGGTAGAGGAAGAGGGAGAGGAAACCCTGGAAATAGAGACGGAGGTAGAAATTTAAGGGTCAATGATGACTACAACAAAGGCAGAGGAAAGAATTTTGAAAAATCAAAGGTCGAATATTATCGATGTCATAAATTTGGTCATTATCAATCTATTGCTATAGTAGGCTGCCTAATCAGATGGATAAGAAGTCTAATTTTGTGCCTCCATCTCTATTTCCACGGTCTCGTCTCCCTCTTCCTCTACCTGTACCAAAGAGGGAAAGGAGAACATGAAAATAGAGACAAAGGTAGAAATTTAAGGGTAATAATGACTATGGCAAATGTTGAGGAAATGACAACTTAAAGGTAGAATATTATTGATGTCATAAATTTTTTCATTATCAATTTGAATGCTATATTAGGCTTCCTAATGAGAAGGACAAGAAGTACAATTTCGTTGAAAGCAAGGAATAAGAGACGTTGTTGATGGCAATACAAGCACAAGCAGAATCAGTGCAAGATGTTTGGTATCTAGACATAGGATGGAGTAATCACATGAGTGAGAGTAAATCTATATTTTCTTATTTAAATAAAGCCTTTCGTTCTAAAGTTTGTTTTGGTGATTGCACTACTGTGGATGCAATGGTAAAATGTGATATTAAAATTAAAATGACGAATGGTTTTGAATATATAATGTCAAATGTGCTTTATGTTCCTGCTTAAAAAGCAACTTATTGACAAGGGGTATTCATATTTAGGTGGGCCAATCACTAGTGGTTCCTACACCGGTTGTTGGTGCACAGATTTCTCCCAAGGTTATTTTTACACCTGCTGATCAACAATGTTATGAGAGGTTTCATAAGATGAAACCACCCCAGTTTCAGGGTGGTAAGAGTGAGAAGGCTCATGAGTTCTTGACTTTGTGCCATGAGATGCTAGAGGCAGTGGGTATGGTGGATGCTCGTGGTATTCGGTTTGTTGCACTTCATCTTCGTGGTCGTGCCAAGGAGTGGTGTAGGACTTTTGTAAGGTCTAGACTAGTTGGATCTCCCCTGGAATAGTGTGATGTGTTCTCTAGTGCTTTCCATGACTTGCTTCATTCCTTGGAGCATGAGAGAGACGAGTTGTCTGATGTTTGAGACCTTGACTCAAGTGAGTCTGTCTGTGACCGAGTATGAGGCTCGTTTTTGTGAGCTTTCTAGGCATGCTATGACTATTGTTCCGGATGAGAGGGTTGACTTTATCTATTATGTCTTATGTGTTCAGAGCACCCAGAGAGGGGGCTTCCTTCTAGTCTATTGTGAGGACGCGAAGGAGGCAGAATTGATGGTTTTAGAAGAGTTTTGGGAGCTCAAGAGAGCCTATTCTTCTGGTCAGTTTTTGGTGACTCATCTGGAGGCAGAGGTTCACATAGAGGTATTAGTTCCTTTCAACGCTGTGGACCGGTTCTTGCTTCTATGCCAGTAGATGATAGTCGGCATTCAGCTCGAGGATCCTATGATTCTGACCGAGGTATCCATGGTAGTTAGTCTGGTTCACAACGACAGTTATCCTTGCCGAGATCTTGCTTTACTTGTGAGGATCCAAGTCATATGATGCGATAGTGTCCTCTACATACTCATTCAACACATCAACGTTCTTATGCAGCTGCTCTAGCTAGAGGTTCAGTGCCTTTGGCTAGGGGTCAAAGTAGAGGTTAGACCGATAAATGTGATAGAACTTCTGGTATGGATACTCCAGCTCTGTAGTGTGGAGGTAGAGGTTCTACTTAGGCTACAGGTGGCCGATATGGCAGTGCTATGCCTTTCGAGGAGGCTTGAGACTAAGACTTCTGATGTTGTGATCATATGTATCATCCCAGTTTTCCATCGATCCACGTCTGTATTGTTTGATCCGAGGTATACTTTCTCATATGTATCTACCTATTTTGCTGTTGGGTTTGATATGTTGTCTGATTGTATAACTATGCCTATTTATGTTTCTACACCAGTGGGTGAATCCTTAGTGGTGGATCGAGTGTATCAATCCTGTCTTGTTTCCTTGGCCGGGTATGATACTTGGGTAGACTTCATCATTTTTGGGATGGTAGACTTTGACATCATCTTGGGGGTAGTAGAGTTTGACATCATTTTGGGGATGTTACACTTTGACATCATCATGATAATTGCAAATTTAGTTAACTTTTATTTTCTCTTATAGGGAAGATTAACAGATTACAGTTTCTATTGAGAATAATATAGTCCAAGTATTTATAATCTGATTTTTTTTTCTATCTTCATCCATGAAGATTCTATTTTTAAAAAAAGTAAGTTTATGTTGGTAAAATTTTAAAATAGAATAATAGTAGAAAGATTTTGACATTTGAGCATACTTTTATTATTTAATAATTTTCTTTACAAATAGATTTCTCCATTATTAATGAGACATTTAGATCAAGGCAGTCAAGAAAAGCATAAAATCGATCAATGAAAATACGATAGAAGTATGATGTTGAGAAGTTGGTCTTTTATTGTAAAGCCACATGAACATACATGGTAAAAGTATAATAATTAAAATAGAATACACAAACTTGTTCATAATATTTGAATAATATACATTGTAAATCATGATCATTAAATTATCATTCATTGACAACAATCAAAATGGCTAACCCACATTAAGTGTTCACTTCAACTTTGATTAGGTGTTTGCATTTAACACAACATCTACACCAGTCCCATTAATTTCAGCCTGAGATGCAATAACTTGATCACTGATCGATATAGTTTGTATGTCTTCAGCTGAAAAGAAGAATGTCTTGTTAGTATTTTTCAAAATAAAAAAGCTTCAAAATAGGATGAGAACAAAGAATTCAATTAGAAAAATTGTACCAAATTTTTAGAAAATCTAACTTATTCAAAGTCTTACCAGCTTGAACACCTTGTTCGGTGTCTTCTAAATATTTTTTAGCCCTAAAAATAGAAGGAACCAAAATAAAAAATTACAATTTAGTTGTAAGAAAGATTGAATAGGTCTAAACAAAAAATCGTTGATCATGCATAAACAACACAATCAAAACAAGATGTTATGATTTCACAATATTTACTACGTAATAATAAGAATAGTGATAGAGAACTTAAATATTAGGAAAATGAGAAAGGAGGAGGATTTGACGTAAATGTAGTATAACCTGTTAGCTTCAAACGATTTTTGTTGCTGAATATATGCTATAGCTTTTATTTTTGATGGAAAAGTTTTCTTTGCACCTGGATCCTTATAAAGCTGCATGTCACAAAAATAAAATGGACTTGGATTAAAATCAACTCATATATATTATATAGATTATTTCAAATAGGTTCAAGTGATGTGGTACTTGAAATAAAGGATTCATGGGTCACGTCTCAAAATGAAAAGATAGTCATATATATAAATTAGAACAAAAACTCAAAAATATTGTTTTACTTACATTATAACTATAGCCAGCAAGTTTACCCGTTTTGCGATATCTCACAATCTTTGACCATCCAGCCGGCAACCAAGAATCATCATCAACATTGCTAGATTGCTTCTCTTTTCTTTTTCTCTCCTCTTTCACATCATCTTTCGCATTGTTAGATTGCTTCTTTTTTCTTTTTCTCTTCTCTTTCACATCATCTTTCGTATTGTTAGATGGCCTTTTTTTCTTTTTCTCTTCTCTTTCACCTCATTTTTTGCATTGCTAGGTTGTCCAGATTCTTGATCAATATCTAAGGGGCTTTTCTCCTTTGAGCAAATGATCTGGGGTTGAGCTAGTGCTTTGTGTAAGGGTTCGACATAACCCAACAACTTTGAGTCAAATTCTGTATACTTATAAATTAAATAACTTATTAAAAATCCAGTAAACTATATTTTTTAGAATTCAAAATTCATACTTAAAAGTCATACCTTCGCTTCCTCGTGCTTGGAATTAGTACTTCATTTACATGTTCGAAAGAGCCTTGTAGCTTTAGCTCAGATCCTGTATATATTTTTTAAAATTTATTTATTATATATAAATAATTTGTCAAGAACTCAGTGTTTTGTGTTTTCTAGAATTTGGAATCCATAAACTTAAATTTTACCTTCTAATCCACAAATCGAGGTCGAAACTATGGACTTATCTAAGAGTTCAGCAGAAGCCATCACCATTGAATCAGGTACTGTATATGTGTTTAAAAATTCACTTAATATGTATAATAACTAATTAAGAATCCAATAAACTGTGTTTTTTAGAATTGAAAATCCATAAACTCAAAGATCTTACCTTCGGCTCCTTGAATCAGGCTTGGAGTTAGTACTTATTTTACATGTTCTAAAGAACCTTGCAGCTTTGGCACAAATCCTGTATATGCGTTTTAAATTTATTTATTATACATAAATAATTTGTCAAGAACTTAACTTTTTTTTTTTGTATTTTCTATAATTCAAATTCAAAAGTTCAAATCTTACCTTCTAGTCCACTAATTGAGATTGGAGCTAGAGATTTATCGAAGAGTTCAGCAGAAGCTAGTAAAATTGACTCAAATCCTCCTGTATATGTGTTTAAAAATTTACTTATATGTATAAATAACGTATTAAGCTTCCGATAAACTGTGATTTTTTTAGAATTCATAATTCATAAATTTAAAAATCTTACTCTCGTTTCCTTGAATCAGGCTTGGAAGTACTTTGTCTACAAGTTCGACAAAACCTTGTAGCTTTGGCTCAGATCATGTAAATCCATTTTGAATTTATTTAATATATATAAAAAATTTGTCAAGAACTCATTGTTTTATGATTTCTAGAATTCAAAATCCATAAATTTAAAATCTTACCTTCTAGTCCACTAATTGAGGTAAGAGCTAGAGATTTATCTAAGATTTCAGCAGAAGCTTGTAGCATTGACTCAGATCCTGTATATGTGTTCAACAATTCACTTAATACAAATAACTTATTAAGGATCCAATAAATCATGTTTTTTAGAATTCAAAATTCATAAACTTAAAAATCTTACCTTTGCCTCCTAGAATCATGGTTGGAAGTACTTTCTCTACAAGTTCGACATAACCTTGTAACTTTGGATCATATCCTGTAAATGTATTTTAAAATTTATTTAATATATAATTTTGTTTTTTCAAGAACTCATTGTTTTATGTTTTCTAGTATTCATAATCCATAAACTTATAATCTTACCTTCTAGTCCACTAATTGAGGTCGGAGGTACAAAATTATCTAAGAGTTCAGCAGAAGCTAGTAGCATTGACTCAAATCCTGTATATGTGTTTAACAATTTATTTAATATTTATAAATAACTTATTAAGAATCCAATAAACCGTGTTTTTTTAGAATTCAAAATTCATAATTAAAAATCTTACCTTCGCCTCCTAGAATCATGGTTGGAGGTAGTACTTTGTCTATAAGTTCGACAGAACCCTGTAGCTTTAGCTCATATCCTGTATAAGTGTTTTTAAAATTTATTTGATATGTATAAATAATTTCTCAAGAACTCAATATTTATTGTTTTCTAGTATTCAAAATCCATAGACTTAAAATCTTACCTTCTAGTCCACTAGTTGAGGTCAGAGCTAGAGATTTATCTAAGAATTCAGCAGCATCTAGTAGCGTTGACTCAGATCCTGTGTATGTATTTAACAATTCACTTATTATGCATAAATAACTAATTAAGAATCCAATAAATTGTGGTTTTAGAATTTAAAATCCATAAATTGAAAAATCTTACCTTCGCCTCCGAGAATTAGGGTTGGAGCTAGTACTTTGTCTAGAAGTTCAAAAGAACTCCGTAGCTTTGGCTCAAATTCTGTATATATATATTTGAAATTTATTTAATATATATGAATAATTTTTCAACAACTTAGTGTTTTGTTTTACTAGAATTTAGAATCCATAAATTTAAAACCTTACCTTTTTGTCCACCAATCGAGGTCGAAGCTAGAGATTTATCTAAGAGTTCAACAGAAGCTAGTAGGGAATCAGATCCTGTATATATGTTTTAAAATTAACAAAGATGCATAAAAAGAATTATAGAAAACCTAATAAATTGTGATTTAAAAAAATTAGTACCCATAAACATAAATCCTACCTTCGCCTCCCCCAATTAGGGTAAAAGCTAGAGCTCTGTCTATGGGTTTGACAGAACCATTCAAATTTGGCTTAGATGTTGTATATGTGTTTAAAATACACTTTATATGTATAAAATATTTATCATGGAACCAATAAAATATGTTTTCTAAGATTAAAAGTAATTTTTTAAAAATCATCTTACTTTTAACATTAGTAATGATGTCAGATTCTTTCTCCATTTGAGAATTTTGTCCAACTGATTGTAGCTTAGATTGTGCATCATCTATCAAATAAGCATTCTCAATCCCTGATCTTTTTTCTCTCCAAGACTCTCTATAGAACTCAAGAATTGGATGAGGTGAAACATCAGAGACTCCAGGTGAAAAACATTTTTCAAAATGTTCATTGTTGTTGAAACTCTCATCCATTTTTTGTTTAAAATAAAAGCATTTTCCCCTCTTTTCCTATGACTGAAATTCCTATGATTGTAATGAAAAAGACTTCTTATATATAATAATTGTATGTGAAAGCAATATATGTAGTACAATATATTAATTGTTATTAATATTATACATTTTCTACTTTATTTGTTTGTAATTACTACTATGCTATATCTTTCAAAGACATACCTAATAGATTACAAAAATTTTAAATTCAAAGTTGATTTGGATTCATAAAGTTATTAATTTACCTTTAGTAGTGCTTGCACCAATTTGGTATGTTATTTTTTGGTCAAATATCACTTTAAGTAAATACATTAAGAGGTATTTATACATGTAGAAATATCATTGGACTCCCAATTACGATTTTATAATCCTAATAAAAACATTCTCTATTTTATATATCCCTCTCAGAAAGGAAAGATATTTTTACTCTCCAAGTGAATAT
The DNA here is from genome assembly GCF_019186545.1 of Solanum stenotomum. Lineage (NCBI taxonomy): Eukaryota > Viridiplantae > Streptophyta > Magnoliopsida > Solanales > Solanaceae > Solanum > Solanum stenotomum. The sequence continues at coordinate 6,779,440 of NC_064287.1, read as the reverse complement.
GCTGAATAATGGAAGCATTTTGCTAGACAAATATTGGGCTCCCTTTTCCCTATTTGAAGAATGATAAAATACACAATTTTAGGTTGACCCAACACCTTGAAAGCATGAGGCCATTTCGCGAACCTAATGGAGACCTAAAACTGAATCAATACCATTCCTTTTTATTAAGAAGAAGGTCTAAACACGAATGAGAGGACCCGAATCCATGCTTCATCGCAGATGTGGTCATATATCACTGCACCAGAAGACACCAGTTCCAAAAAAATAACCCAATCTCATAATTCTCTTGGAACTTCCCAAACACAATCTAATAGTAAAAATTGATCATAAAATATATTTTGGTCTTGTTGGAATAATCAAATCACCATTCTGAAGTTGTCTTGACCTGAACGTGAAGAATTATATCTTTCAGGCTATGGGTCGTCCCATCCTAGAAACTATTCTTCGAAAAGAAACTTCTAAGGATATTTAAGATTCTATGAAGTTAAAATATCGAAGCACTGCCAGAGTGAACCGTACCCAACTTCAAGCCTTGAGAAGGGATTTTGAGACTTTGCAGATAAAGGAAGAAGAGTAAGTAATGAGTTACTACCCTAAAATAATGGAGATCAACAAAAAAATGTGGTTCCATAGTGAGAAGATGAATGATGTCACAATTGTTGACAAGATACTACGCTCTTTAATGCCAGAGTACGATTATGTCATTTTCTCCATTGAGGATTCAAAAATATAGATGAGTTTTCGCTTAAAGAATTGCACAACCTTATTGGTGCATGAACAGAAGATCAATCACATTTCAACTTCTGAGGAGCAGGCCTTGAAAGATTCTACTTTTACTCTATTAATTCTAGAGGAAGAGGTAGAGGAAGGGGCAGAGGAAGAGGGAAAGGAGACCCTGGAAATAGAGATGGAGGAAGGTATTTAAGGGTCAACAATGACTACAACAACGGTAGAGGAAAGAAAATCAAAGTTAAAATGTTATCGATATCATAAATTATGGTCATTATCAATCTGATTTCTAGTGTAGGTTGCCTAAATAAAAGGACGAGATGTTTGGTATCTGTACATAGGCTGGAGTAATCACATTAGTGAGAGTAAGTCTTGTTTTTCATATTTACATGAAGCCTTTAGTTCTAATGTTAGTTTGGGTGATTGCTCTACTGTGGATGCTATTGTAAAAGGTGATATTAAAATCAAAATGAATAATGTTTTTGAATAAATAATATCAAATGTACTTTATGTTCCTACTTTAAAAAGAAACTTATTGAGTGTAGGACAATTGCAAGAAAAAATATATTTTCTTCTCAATGGAAAAAGTGTTTATGAGATTTATATTCTTACTACAGGAGCTATTGCTATTTCAAAAATGAATTCAAAAAGGTTATTTCCCTTGAATATTGAGAGTATTCAATCTTGTTTAAAAACATAAGTAAAAGATTCTTCATGGTTGTGGCATATTAGATATAGTGACTTGGGTTTTGGTGGATTGATAGAATGCTTGCGTCCACTCTCAGTCAATGGACCAGGTCCCTTGACTCAACAAGAACAGTAACGAAGAGTAAATAATAATTAGAACACAACACAAACAGTTTACGTGGAAACCTCCTTGCTCAAGGGAGTAAAACCACGACCTGTTACACAGGATTTTCAACTGTTTTCACTAATCTTCCTTGAGCAAAAGTGAAACCCAGTTACAACCAAAGTGAGAAAAAGCTATTAATCTCACAACCAAGTAATAACTCTATTACTTGAGGAGCCTCAGCAGATGCCACATTGCCCACTAAGCTATCACCACTAGAAAACTTAGGATTCAACTAAGCAACACACAGGTTGCCCACAAAACCACCCACTCTAGATGACTTAGACTTTGACTAAGCATCAAAATGATGCTGCCTACTAAATCAGTTACCCTTAACCGATTTATACTTTTCAACCAAAACACAATATATGAATCCTTTATAGATTTAGGAACAAATTTACAATATACGTGAAGAAGAAATAATCCTAAGACAACTAAGCTTGCAGCTCTATCAGGTCCATGTTGTTCTTGAGGATGATTCTTCACTTTTGTTTAGCCTTTGCAAGAGTTCTTGAGAGTTTTCAAGTTGCAAAAACTAAGGTTATGACTATTGGACATAAACTATATGAAGAATAGTCACAACCTTCAAAGCCACGCCATTGGCTGAGGTTTCTGCCACTTCTGCCACTGTTGGAGACTGTGCACAAACCAATTGTACTTTTTCCAACCTGGTAGTTGTGTGTATATTTTCATCGTATCAGGTCCCTGGGTTTATCAAATCATCAAAACTACAACTAACATTTTCCCCCTTTTTGATGATGACAAACTGTACACATGATGCCTGCACGTTCTTCCCCCTGCCAACAACACCTTATTCCCTGCGAGTTCTTCCCCCTGTCAACCAAACCTTCTACCAGCCTAAGCACCCAATGATTCCCCCTTTTGGCATCATAAAAAAGAAGTGCAGTAAACCAAAAGAACACGTAAGATTATTTAAGTAAGATCACAGCCAGGGGCAACACTAACAGAGTTATAAAAACAGGAAACGATAGAAATTAGTCACAATAAAACAGGAATCAATTTCATTGCACACAAGTCAGCATTCAAATACATTTAGTTTAAACTGAAATTGAGAACCCCGAACACTGTCCACACAAAAAGAAATGACACAGGAAGGAACGGAGAGGACTATGAAGAGGGAGGCTGATGGGAGAGGGAGTTGATAACAAGAGTGAGCCTGAAATTTGCTGCATCATTATCCTTTATCATTTTCTCTTGGAGAGCAACAATTTTAGCAAGGAGCTCCTCATTCTGGTTTTTCAGTACCTTAACCTCTTCAGTACCAGGTCCCTCAGTTTGCGCTTTGAGCAATTCAGCCTTTAATAAGGCAATTTCAACATCTTTGTTGCTCACTCGGACGGTCATCTCCTCCAGTTCATGCTTCAACTGGCCTTGTTCCATAACCAACTGAGATACCTTGCTCAATGGATTTCCCTTTCCTTCTACACACTCACATTCCACCAGCGTACTGAGAGTGAATGATTGTTTAGCAGTTACAATTTTACCTGCTCCCACTGGCATGTTCAGATGATGAAACACCTTGGTCAAAAAGTAGCCAAATCCCATGCCATGTTTGCCCTTGTGGTCAACCACCGTTTTGTACATGTGCTCTAGCATGAGGGCTGGAAGATCTATGGGATCAAACTTGCAAAGTGACTCCATGATGAACAGATCAGATGCAGAAGAAAAAATGCGTTTTTCTGTTCGGGGAAAAAGTACCTTGTTGACAAATTCAAAGAGCAGCTGATACTCGCCTTTCATGAGTTTCTTTTGAATCCCAGCACGTCGTGTGTTAGTAATTTTAGAGCATTCTTTGACAAACTCCAGAGTGCAAGTTTTTCCAATGATGGACCTGGTCTCTTCTCTCGGTACCCCCAGTATTTTCCCCAGCAGTTCCTCAGTCAGATGCAAACTTTTGTCCCCTAACTTGGTGTTTATGATACCATCCTCTTCAAACTCAATGTTATAGTAAAACTCGTGTACCTCTTCCTTATGTAAAACGGGTGATTTGGTCTGGAACAAGTGAGTCCATGACTAGATTTCCACAAGATCATACAGAGAATTCATTTCATGCTTGGTGATGATGTCCGGGTCAAACACTCGACCTCCTAGAACCTTCTGGAGACGTAGGTTGTTGACAATTAACTGTTTGCTTTCTCCATGGTCATCCTCACTTCCCACGGGACCAGGTCCCGTTCCAGATGCTGGTTTGATGACAGGAGAGGTTTCTCTCTTCCTCTTGTTCTTTCCCCTTTTGGACACAACCCTTTTTGCCACAGATGCTTTAGACTTTCCCTTTCTCGGTTTCTTTACTTGTTTTTCCCTTTCTTCTTTAGAACTTTTTTCCACACCTTCATGTTCAGAATCTTCAATCGAGACATCCACCACATCAGTAACAGGTATCTCAAAAAGTACATTACCCGATTTCCTTTCCTTGCGCCTTTCTGCAATCGTTGTTATACAAGATTTCATAGCATCACCCATCAGTTTCTTTGAATCAGATCTAGTAAAAGGCCTTTTTTCAGGTGTCTCCTCTGGGACCTTCTCCTTTCCTTTCATGGATAAAAAGACCATTTTATTTTGAATAATCCATCGGAGGGGGCAAATATCCTCGTCCGTGTCAGTAGAATCAGACTAAGGGTACACACCAAACTCAGGAGTTTAGTCAAACACTGGTTGAGAGCCCCCAAGCAAGTCGTCCACAAACTGTTCTCTTTCTTCGCTTAGTAACCCTCCCCTCATCTGGGTTAGACTCTCGACGACTAGGATCTCACTGACTGCAAGAATATTTAACTCAGACGATTTATTCTCAGGAAGGTCTCCCTCAAATAAGTGGTCTGACAACATAGCAGAACAGGTACCAGGTTCGGGTGCTGGGTTATTGAGGTCTAACGGAGAATGGGAATTAGGAGGATTGGTTTTACTAATGTTGACCGGAGAGATGGTCGACATTTTGGAAGGAGACAAAGCATCGAAAGATGTGTAGAATGCTACTAGGTCTATTTCATTCAGTGAGTCTAGCATTTTCTTTAAAGAAGATGGGGATTGAGACATTTTGTTTGAGAGAGATGAAGAGTGACAGAGAAGAAGCGAGAGAGAAGGAGAAATAAGGTTTTTGGTGGAAGGTTTTTTTAGAGAAAAGGAGATTTGAAATGAGGAGTGATAGAGTGAAGAAAAGTCTTATAAAAAGAACTTGAAACGATATGTCAGGTCCCTGAGTATATGCGTCGCTTGGACTTAAAGCGATGGGACAACGATCAGAGGGACCGATGACTGACACGTGAAGATCTCAACGGTTCTCATTCAATCAGTTTAAGTGAAATGTACAGGATGCTAACCTTGAGAGGGGACCAGGTCTTCAACTGCAGATGAGGTTTGATTCCTGAATGGTTCTGACCATTCCTTGCTCCTGTGATTTCCACGAGTGTATACCTGAAATAGGTACATAGTTGATCTCACTTAAACAGTACATTACGACTAATGAGGATACCTACCTTCCAGATCATAGCCAAAACAAGGATTGGCTGCCTTTGGATGGGATTAAGTCCGTGCAAATTCATCATTCCCAACTTCAACCTGTTACTCTCAAATTGATCCTTGCTGAGAGCCTTGGTAAAATTATCTGCAATTTGATCTTCTGTCCTGCAATACTGCATGCTGATATTTCCCTTTTCAACATTGTCTCTCAAGAAGTGATGTCTGACATCAATGTGCTTTGTTCTTTTGTGCTGAACTGGATTCTTTCCCATGTTGACTGCATTGGTATTGTCACACATGAGAAGAATAGTATGGATATGAACTCCGAAATCTTCAAGTTGTTGCTTGATCCATAGTAGTTGAGCACATCAAGATGCAGCAGCTACATATTTTGCCTCAGCTGTTGAGAGAGCTATTGAATTCTGTTTCTTGGTACCCCATGAGATGAGTAAGGATCAAAGAAAATGTGCCATTCCAGAAGTACTCTTCCTGTCAACCTGACATCCTGCAAAGTCAACATCTGCATACCCTACTAGTTCAAACGAGTCACCTGTCGGATAGAATAGGACTAGGTCCATTGTCTTCTTTAGATACCTCAGAATCCGCTTGGCCGCCTTCAGATGTGATTCCTTGGGACATGCTTGGAATTATGCACACATTCCTACACTGAAGACAATGTCAGGCCTACTAGTTGTTTGATACAATAGAGAACCAATAATCCCTCTGTACATGGTTTGATTCACTTGTGGATCTGCCTCATCTGTTCCCATTTTAGAGTTTATACCCATGGGGTTATCAATAGGCTTCAAGTCCACTATGTGAAACTTCTTCAACAACTCCTTTGTGTACTTCTCTTGACAAAGTGAAGTCCCACTTAAGGTTTGCTTGATCTGTAGGCCTAAGAAGAAATTCAGCTCCCCCATCATACTCATCTCGAATTCATTTCCCATTAGAGTCATAAATTCTTCACACAGATATTCAGAGGTGGCTCTGAAAATGATGTCATCCACATACACTTGAATTATGAGCAATTCTTGTTCCCTTTTCATTAAAAAAAGGTGTTGTCTATCTTGCCCCTCTTGAAACCATTCTTCAGTAGAAATTTGGACAACCTTTTATACCAGGCTCTAGGTGTCTGTTTCAGTCCATACAAGGCCTTGTTGAGCTTGAACACATGATTTGGGAAGTCAGTATCCTCAAATCCAGGTGGCCGTTTTACATATACTTCTTCCTTCAGATCTCCATTCAAGAAAGCACGTTTGACATCCATCTGGAAGAGCTTGAAACCCATGAAGGATGCAAATGCTATGAGGATTCTGATAGCTTCCATTCGAGTAACAGGGGCAAATGCCTCGTCATAGTCTATGCCCTCCTCCTGATTATAGCCTTGAACAACTAGTCTGGACTTGTTCCTAGTGATAAGCCCATTTTCATCAAGCTTATTTCTGAACACCCACCTGGTCCCTATGATAGTTCTGTCAGCAGGTCTTAGGACCAGGTACCATATATTGCTTGGCTCAAACTGATGAAGTTCATCTTGCATTGATTTGACCTAGTCAACATCTTTCAAGGCTTCTTTCACATTTTTAGGCTCAATGGTAGAGATAAAGGTTGAAAATGCAGCCAGATTTCTTGTCTTTGACCTGGTTTGCATTCCAGAATTCAGAGGGGACATGAGATTCTCAAGGGGGTGAGATGAACTGTGCTTCAACCCTGGTTTAGAGGCCAAGGGTTGGGGTTGAACTATCTGTTCTTCTTTATCTTCAGAATCGTCATTCCCAAAAGGGTAAGTTTCCTTTTGACTTGCATCATAAGACGGACCAGGTCCCGTAGTAGGTTGGTCATCCTTCTTCATCTTCTCAACTAGACCAGGATCAGCGCCATCAGACTCCATAATCCCTTTAGCTTCAATATTCTGGACTTTGAGAGGCTTAATAAGATCATCATTGTCCTTCATATCTAGGTTTTTTAGATCACCACTTTCATAAAAAATCACATGAACACTTTCCTCAATACAGTGTTCTTTTGTTGAAGACTCTATAAACTTTGCTTGAAGATGAGTATCCTACAAAGACACCTTTATCACTTCTGGAATCAAATTTTTCCCAGATCATCCTTGCCGTTGTTTAGCACAAAGTACTTGCACCCAAAGGCCTTTAGATAACTGAGCTTGGGTTTCTTGTTGTTGAGCAGTTCATACGGAGTTTTGTTCAAGAGAGACCTGATCAAGCATCTGTTAGTCACATAACACACAGTATTGACAGCTTCAGCCCAAAAGTTTTAAGGAATCGATGAGTATAATTCTGGCAATATTTACCAGAGTTTTGTTCTTCCTTTCCACCACACCATTTTGTTGAGGTGTTCTGGGAGCTGAGAAGCTATGATTAATACCACTCTTTGCACAGAAAGTATCAAGCTTCACATTTTCAATCTCGGTTCCATGGTTGGACCTGATCCTTGTAATCAAGCAGTTGAGCTTGGTTTGGATCATCTTGAAAAATATCATTAGCACATTAGTTGTCTCAGATTTGGACTTGAGAAATATAGTCCACGTGAATCTTGAGTAGTCATCCATAATCACCAGGATATACTTCTTTCCGTTTTGACTTTAGATTTTCACAGGCCCGCACAGATCCATGTGTAGCAACTCAAGAACCCTTAAAGAGCTTACTTGCTTCTTTGGTTTGAATGAGAATCTGGTCTGTTTCCCTTTGGCACATGCGTCACACACTTTGACGTCCTTGAACTTCAATTTTGGCAAACCACGTACCAGGTCCCTAGATACAAGCTTGTTCAATAGAGACGAGCTCACATGACCTAGCCTCCTATGCCATAGAAAGTCATTTTCACTTTGAGCACTAAGCATGTCAGATCGTCTCCATGAGTTGTTTCCAGATCTGCCACATACATGTTTTTCCATTTGCTAGCCATCATGATCACCTTTTTGTTAGTCAGGCTAGTGACAATGCATTTGTCTGAAGAAAACTTGACTTCATTTTCAATAGAATCTTCAAGTACTTTCCAACTCTGCCAACTCCTAGGATGTACCCCTTCTTTCCATTGCCAAATGAGACACCTCCCGCTTGAAGTGTCTTGAGTGAAAGAAAGTTTTTGGCGCTCCCAGTCATGTGCTTCGAGCATCCACTGTCCATGAACCAGCATTGACTGCTACTTCCTTCACGCCTCTGCAACACAGATCACTTATTAGATTTGGGAACCCACTTTAATCTGAGTTCCCCAGTAAGCTGATAAGGGCGTAATTAGAGTATTTCTTGCCCAGTGAGGCAGGCTTGCCCTTTTCTTGTTCAAGGATTTAAGAATAGGACCAGGTCCCTTTCTTGGAGTTGTCTTCTATCTAGAATAGACTGAAAACTTTTCTTGAGAGGCCTTCCAGGAAGGACATTCCCTTTTCAAATGGCCATTTCAACCACAATGAAGACATAGTAAATTATCCGACATAAAGACATATTTACTGTAGGGATTGTAAGGAGGGGTGATGTTTAGGCTACCTAACCCTTTTCTGTTATAGTTGCTTTGGCTGGTGATTTTGGAAAGTAGATTAGTGGAACTAGTCCATTTTAGAGAAGCTTGAAGTTCTTCTTTAAGACGGACTAGGTCCCTTTCCATCTGATCATTTCTTTCCAAGGCTAGAGCAAGTCTGGTTTCAGCCGTATTCAGACTAGCTTCTAGCTCTGCTTGCAAGTTAGTAGCCCCCCCCCCCCTTTTCTTTTTCCAGATTTCTCAATCATCAGACTCAATTGTTCCTTAAGTTCTAAGTTTTCAGATTCTAGAACCATTACTTGTTCCTCAATAACTGACGTGTGCACAATCAACACTGTTCTTTCTTCACTCAGACTATCCAAACTGTTGTTTATGAAGTCCTTTTCAGTGGTTAACTCTATGACAAAGTCAATCAAAACACCAGCTAGGTTTTTCAGCCTTTTAATAGAGTAAGTGTTCAAGTTTTGTTTAAGATCAAGGAGAGTTACCTTTTCTTCATCGTCTTCATCATCTGATTTCACCATGAGAGCAAACATGCTATCAAATATGTTGGCATCATCTTGAACAACCAGCATAGATGCATCATCAAGACATTCTGATTCTTCTGACTCACTTGAAGAATCTCCCCAAACAGCAAGAGCCTTCTTCACAACGTAGTCAGCTGCAACTTTTCTTGCATTTTTCTCAGGTACCAGGTCCCTTTTCTTGTCTTTTTCACCTCCAGATCTTTGATACTCTTTGTTTTCAGCTTTGAGTATCCGGCAATCTCATTTGAAATGCCCCGCCTTTCCGCACTTGTGACAAAGATCACTGGTAGTTGCAGTACGAGTGAGATTCCTTTTCTTCTCGAACCCTCCATGTTTTCTCACAATTTTTTGAAATCTCTTAGTGAGATAAGCCATGTCTTCCTCTTCACTAGAATCATCTCTAGACTTGATTTTGAGAACTAGAGACTTGTCTTTCTTAGCTTCCTTCTTTGAGGTGTCCTGATTTCTGTTCATTACATGAGTTTTGAGATTCCAATGAGGGCATCCATCGTCAGAACCTTCAATTCCTTTGCTTCAGTTATCGCATCTACTTTACTTGAACATGACTTGGGAAGAATTCAAAGAATCTTCCTGACCTACTTACTAGAGCTAATGGGTTCTCCTAAGCTTCGCAGCTCGTTGGTTATGGATGAAAACCTTGTATACATGTCATGAATGCTTTCATCCTCTTGCATTGTGAAGTTCTCGTATTGGGTGGTCAGCATATCTACCTTCGACTCTTTCACCTGCTTTGTCCCTTCGTGAGCTATTCTTAGGCTGTCCGAGATTTCTTTTGTCGATTCACAAACAGAGATGCGATTGTACTCTTCAGCGCCTATACCACACACTAACAACTTCTTAGCTCGGTAGCTTTTCTTGATCTTCTTTCTGTCCGCCTCGTTGTACTGTTGGCGAGTATTTGGAACAACTTTAGTGATTTCACCATCTTTTACTTCCACGGTTGGAATGAAAGGTCCATCCAGCGCTATGTCCCATAACTCGCTGTTCTCAGCCATAAGATAGTCGTGCATCCTTTTTTTCCACCAACTGTAAAACTGACCATTAAAACGAGGAGGTCGTGTTGAAGATTGTCCTTTTTTGAGGTTCAGTGGAGCAACCATTCTTTTGCAAAACTATCTCTCTTGGTGTTAACCAACTAGAGAGTACCTACTCTAATACCAATCAAGAGAATGCTTGCGTCCACTCTCAGTCAACGGACCAGGTCCCTTGACTCAACAAGAACAGTAACGAAGAGTAAATAATAACAAGAACACAACACAAATAGCTTTCTTGGAAACCTCCTTCCTCAAGGGAGTAAAACCATGACCTGTCACACAGGATTTTCAACTATTTTCACTAATCTTCCTTGAGCAAAAGTGAAACTAGTTACAACCAAAGTGAGAAAAAGCTATTAATCTCACAACCAAATAATAACTCTATTACTTGAGGAGCCTAAGAAGATGCCACGCTGCCCACTAATCTATCACCACTAGACAACTTAGGATTCAACTAAGCAACACACAGGTTGCCCACTAAACCACCCACTCTAGATGACTTAGACTTTGACTAAGAAACAAAATGATGCTGCCCACTAAATCAGTTACCCTTAACCAATTTAGACTTTTCAACCAAAACAAAATATTTGAATCCCTTATAGATTTAGGAACAAATTTACAATATACGTCCAGAAGAAATAATCCTAAGACAACTAAGCTTGCAGCTCTATTAGGTCCCTGTTGTTCTTGAGGATGATTCTTCACTTTTGTTTAGCCTTTTCAAGAGTTCTTGAGAATTTTGAAGTTGCAAAAACTAAGGTTATGACTATTGGACATAATCTATATGAAGAATAGTCTCGAAGCCATGCCATTGGCTGAGGTTTCTGCCACTTTTGCCACTGTTGGAGACTGTGCACTAACCAATTGTACTTTTTCCAGCCTGGCAGTTATGTATACATTTTCGTTGTATCAGCTCCATTTACAAGGTCCCTGGGTTTATCAAATCATCAAAACTACAACTAACATGGATTAAAAACTCTCCAAAAGGAAAATATGGTGATAGGCCTTCCTGAAATACTCATTCCTTCCTAAGTTTGTGAGGAATGTGTTGTTGGCAAACAACATCGATTTCAGTTTCCAAAAGGGAATCATCGAGGGCGAATGATCTTTTGGAGCTGGTGCATTCTGATATATGTGGCCTAATTAAATCAATTATTAAGAGAGGTAAAAGGTATTTCATTACCTTTACAGATGATTATTCTTGGAAAATTTTGATGTATTTTTTGTAGGGATCAGAAGCTTTTGGAGTATTTAAAAGCTTCAAGGCTTATGTAGAAAATGAAACTGGAAAGGTCATAAAGACTCTTCGAATTGATCGTGGTGGCAAGTACTTCTCAAAAGTCTTTAAAGATTTTGTGAATCTAATGGAATTTGAAGAGAGCTCACCACTGGTTTTACACTACAACAAAATGGTGTATCAGAGAGAAAGAATAAAACCATTCTCAGTATGGTGCGGAGTTTGCTAGGAAGAATGGAAAAAACTTTTTGGCCTGAAGCAATTAATTGGAGCATTCATGGCTTTAATAGAAGTCCAACATTTGTTGTTCAAAATATGACTCCAAAAGAGGCTTGGAGCGGAAGAAAACCAACTATCGATTACTTTGAAATTTTTGGTTGCATTACCTATGCACATGTTTCAGACGAGAAGAGGAAGTAGGTTGATGACAAAAGCAATAAGTGTATATTTATCAATGTTAGTGAAGCATCAAAGGCATAAAAATGGCTAAATTCACAAACAAAATAGATTGTAATCAGTAGAGATGTACCATTCTGAAAAGTTGGATCTTTTCCAAAGGGTTGTGACCTTTTGAAAAGGTTGTCCCTTTTTCCAAAGGGTTGTGAACTCTCCGATAAGGCACAATACGTACCTTTTCATACTATCCTTTGTTGGCTATAATTAGAGGGGTTTTCTCTCATTTTTTTGAATCAAATTTTTCCTTCTTCTGCATACATTTTCTTACAAATAAAATAGAGTTTGTGTGTGATCCCGTTGCTGACTTTTGAGTTCGTCGAAGTTATTGAAGTTTGAGGTACCGCCACTTATTTAATAGGTTATCCATTTTACCTTGGAAGGAAATAATCCATAACCTTGGGTACAGTAAAGGGATTTAATTCTTTAATAACACATAGTGAGTTATGTGGACTCGGATATTTCTTTTCTTTTTATCTTTATTGTTTCCACTTTGATAATTTGAATACATGAGATAACAAGCTTAAGGAATTTCATTATTTTTTCTTGTATTTTTGGTTTTTATCTAACTGTGAAATGAAGTTAATGAACAGATGTTGTCTCCGAACAATATTTTAACATGAGTTTAGTTTCTCATTGAATTCAATGTCTTCTAAGAAAAAATGGAGTACGATGGAAGCGGGAAAAAATTAGCAAGAAAAGTAACCTGCATGGCATCATTGTTGATATATAGAAAAGATTCAACGAGAGTAAAAATCGGGTTCTATCTTTTTTTCTCTTGTTTATTATATTTTTATTATTAATAATGTATATTATGGTTGTAGATAATATTTTTTTTGTATCTTTCCACTTAGTATGAAATTTTGATTCTTAAGAGGCTAAAATCTTTTGATTTTCTACTCCTTTGGTTTGATGAATTTAAAAATCTCATTGGATAAATTAAATTGTGCATTTGGTTCGAAGAATATAAAAACTCATTAATTTATTGAACACTCTGTTTGAATGAATATTCTAACTTGTAGAGTGTAAAAACTTCATCGGGAATATTAAGGCTAAATGATTTGAAGAATATAAAAACTTCATCGTTAACCAGAAACAATGTTGTATTTTTTGTTTCTGGAGATTAAAATCAAGACTAGTGACAAAAAATTAGAGATTTTGCGCCTGCAATGGGTGTCTCTATGGAATAAACTTTGACATTTTGTAAAAATTGTCAAAGAGAATTGAAACACTACAATTCATTTGTAGAATATTATCTCCAAAAGAAGTTTCATGCTATCAATGTGTATTTTGATACCATTCAATGTGAAGGCATGGGAAAAAATATGTGGAAAATCATTTTCAAATACTTTTGAAATGACATTCTTGTATATGTTAGAAGCACAAAATTCTTGAAGTGTATTGCTATTGTGGTCGCTAAATTTCTCTTTTACAAGTATAATATGATATGACTAGTATAAAACTACCAAATTATATATATACTTGGGATTTTTTCATGAAAAGATATGTCTATCAAAATATAATTATTTGTATAGACATGAACACTGGTGAAATGTCATTTGTTAATGTTTGTATAGCCAATATTGAATGTTATGAGAAGGTCTTTCCAAAAAAGACATCTAACAAGGTTCTGACTTTAAACAATATTTGTATCTCACAAAATTGTAATAAGTAAGAACAAAATTTGAAAGGAATTCCAATCTCTTATAGTTGATACACACTAACATTTTTGATATGAATTCAACAAAATATCATGGTTGAAAAGAGTATTTCATAAATTTTATTGACAATTGCAATAGATATTATGTTTGAAAAATGGAATCATCCATCAAACTATTGTTAAATTAGGTCTTGGGCCTAGCTCACACCCCAAAAGCTAGCTCAAAGGGAGGAGGATTGCCCAAGCCTTATAAGGAGTCCACCCATCTCATTAACCACCGATGTGGGACTTTTGTCATTCTTTAACACCCCACCTCACGCCCAGTGCTTAGCATCTGGTGCATGGGCAATTTTAATTTTGGGGGTCCTAACATCGGGTGAGACGGGCCCTGCTCTGATACCATGTTAGATTAGATCTTAGGCCTAACTCACATCCCAAAAGCTAGCTCAAAGGGAGGAGGATTACCCAAGCCTTATAAGGAGTCCACCCATCTCATTAACCACCGATGTGGGACTTTTGTCATTCTTTAACACCCCACCTCACGCCCAGTGCTTAACATCTTTTTTTTTAATCCAGAAAACTATCTTCCATTGAGTAGCATGATTAAATCAAACAAAATTGGATTTAGCAAACAATTCACGACACAAGAAAACTACATATTGCGATCAGCCAAAGCTACTCCATCTCAAGTCTCACCCTATGCCACAAGTGTGCTGGCAGTGGTAGATTCGTATTTCCAGACAGGTGGGAGCTTTTTTGTTTTCTTGTAATAGCGAGCAAGGCGATGGATCCTGCTCTCCACCAAAATCAAACAGAACTTGGAATCCTTATCCTTCCTGTTCCTCTCCAAATGCTTCCTGATGGCAACAACCAAAATAAAAAATTACCCACGCACTAGATGCTAAGCACTGGGCGTGAGGTGGGGTGTTAAAGAATGACAAAAGTCCCACATCGGTAGTTAATGAGATGGGTGGACTCCTTATAAGGCTTGGGCAATCCTCCTCCCTTTGAGCTAGCTTTTGGGGTGTGAGTTAGGCCCAAGACTTAATTTAACAAATATTGTCTAATACTCACCTCAATCTAGTAAAATTGCGGAAAGAAAAAACCTAACTTTGAAGGAAATGATGAATGTCTTACTTATAAGTTCAGGTTTACCACAAAACATGTAGGGGAGGCTATTCTTACAACAAAGGGGAACAACAAAAAAGTTTTGCTCATAAAGGGAGCAAGAAAAAGTTTTGTCTGTTCAGGCTTTGTTGTATAGAAAATTGCTTGTCTCCCCTTAAAGTCTATCTATAATGACAATAACTCTTGAACAATTTTGAAGACACATTTGAGGTGTCTAGCCAAAGTCCAAAGTTCCTGTACCTAAATGAGTCAAAACAGGACCTAAGACTATGGACCGCATTTTTAATGGATATGCTACAAACAGTAAACCATATTGATTTTTTGTTCATACGTCCAAACATCTGAATATTCATGATAATGAGATAATTGAATCAGATAATGTTGAGTTCTTTGAACACATTTATCCGTATAAAACTAAACATGAGTTCTCTAAACAAAATTGGAAAATATCATAGAAGAATGTACTTAATAAAGAGATTCAAAGGCGTCGTAAATGTCAAAGGACATCTTCTTCTTTTGAATCTAATTTTTGTAATATTTTCTCTTGAAAATGAGTCTCATACATTCAAAAAAATCTATGTCTTCCGTGGACTCATTCTTTTGGAAAGATGTTGTCAATATTGAGATTGATTCAATCTTGAGTAACCATACTTGGGAGTTGGTTGATCTTTCTGTAGGAAATAAACAGTTGGGTTCAAAGTGGATCTTCAAAAATAAAAGAAAGTTGATGTAACTATTGAAAAATTCAAAGCAAGATGTGTCGTCACGTGCTTTTGATAAAAAAACCTTGATTAGTTTGACACATAATTGCCACTAACGAGGATTACATCCATTCAGATGTTAATTACACTAGTTGCGGTATATGACCTTCAAATTCATCAAATGAATATGAAAACAAATTTCTTAAATGGAGAATTATAAAAAGAAATTTACACGAAATAACCCGAAGGCTTTGTGGTTTCTAGTAAAGAAAAGAAGGTGTGAAAACTTCTTAAGTCACTTGATGGACTAAAACAAACACCCAAATAATGGCATGTGCAGTTTGACCAAACTATGTGTAACATCTCAGATTTGAAAAGAAGGAAAATTATAGGTTTCACAGATGTGGTGCCAGTATAGACGGAATCACTGACAATCCATAGGTCGGACCACGGATCGTAGGTGGAATCGTCGTTGCATGTTCACGTTCAGGAAAAATGTCCAGTCCCAGTACTCTTTTATGGTTCACCAGGATAGTCCGTCATTCAATGCACGAGTCGTATGCAAGTCTCATAGGTGAGTCCCAAACTTAGTGAAATTATAGGATCAAAAGTTGGGACCCACGACACGGTCCATAAGTGGACCCATAGACCATACATGGGGTCTCGTAGTTGGGGGCCAAGATGGTGGTCTTTGAACCCACCAACGGTCGATCAGGATGGTCCGTGGTAGGACCTATGGACTGTAGGTTAGACCGTGGGTGAAGGTTCAATAGTTATTTTAAAGGGGCTTTTGGGTCTTTTTCTAATTGTTTTAATCCAATACTATGTCGTTTTACCCTTTACCCTAGGCCCTATATAAACATTTTAACCTCCAAATTACTCATTCAATTGATTCTCCTAAATTCCCCAAAAAAAAGATGATCAAGTTCATCCTCTCAAATATTTCTCTTTATAAAGAAGAAGAAAATGTGTAGGGTTGCAAGATCAAGTCTCCAAATCCACCATTGATTACAAGCTTTTGGCATCAAGGTATGATAGTCTTCACCTTTGGAGCTCTTTCCTCAATAGGGTTCCTAAGTTCTCCATTTTTGTAAAGTTAGAGTCCCCAATCAAATTAGGGTTTTATTCAATTGTGATGGTTCCTTTCAATGTTGATCCAATTTATTGTTTTATATCTTCTTATGCATGAATTGAAGTAATTGCATGTTTTAAGTTGAATTCCCCATGAACCCATGCATAACCCATGTTTTCTAGACTATGATGATACAATGTGGGTTTTGAACTATGCAAGATGAATTTATGAAGATATGCATGTTCTTTATGAAATTGATAAAAAATGATTTAAGTTGCTTTGAGAGTAAACCATCAATGTTGTTGTCGTGAAAGGGTTTTCTCACATAAAGGATTCTTAGAGTTGAAAGGTTTTCTCAACAAAACTTTGAATTAAGATTTAGGAGCTATTCGAATGAAACCTACCTTGGATTGGCTACTTGATGTGCCTTCCATGGATGATAAGACAAGCGGTGATTGCCCATGTCTCTTAATGATAAGACAAGTAAAGACTAATGACTTTTCTGTGGGATTTATGCTTAGCACCAAGTGGAAAAGAGGTGATTACCCATGTCCTATAAACTATGTGCCACCATAGATTTGTCTTAGATAGACATTAGCTAGTGGATCCACTTAAGCTAGAAGTTTATGGTTCTTACCTTGGCAAGGAAGACATCTCTTTTCGGTGTGGGATAGACATCAGATTCCATGTTATAGATCACATGGTCTATATGTTAGTTAAGGCTACTTCCTGCAATAATGATGAACTAAGGTTACTTCTAGAAGTATCTCACACGTGTTCAAAGATGATTTCTACTTTTATTGACCATGATCATGATTATGCGTCTAACCTCTTATCTTAACTTTTAACTTGATATTTGCCTATCATAAAAAGTCCATTTAATATGATTTTGTAACATTTATGCATTGCTATCATACTTGGTACATTCTTTGTACAAACTCATACTCTTACCTACATTCTTTCCAAAAATGTAGGGTCGAACGCTCCGATTCCACATTCTCATGGCTAGTGATCACCTTAGTAGCTTTTGGAGAGTGGTGAGCCCTCATGTTCCGTGGACCGAACCCTTTATTGCTTATTGTCCTTACTTTTATAGATTGTATGTGATGTATGGGTTACGTCCCAATCACTCTTGATGTAATAGATGGTTTTGAGGCCATGTTAGACTTCCGCTTCATTTTTGATAAACTCTTTATGATATAAACTATCTTTGAAACTCCTAAACTCTATTATCTTGTATGATGTATGCTAAGATACTTGTGTAGGGCCTTAAGAAGTCCTATGTACCATGTCACGTCTAGGGTGTACTTTGGGTTGTGACACTATGATGGTAAATGAATTCAAAATTATTTAAATTTTAGTACTGCCAAGATTCCAATAAATGTGAGATTTTGCACTTCAAAAGAATAAAGGCAAATGTGACTTACAATTATATTATGCTAATCGGCTCGCGAATTATCTCAATCAAACTCATTAGATGAAAATGAAAATAGTTTTGGAGTATTTAAAATATACTTAAAAACTATGTTTTGCATTATAACAAATATCCAACAAAGATATTCTTACCACTCTAGATAAGGCCAATGAAGATGCTGAATTGCTCCATAATTTCTGGAAAGATATTCTTTTTTAGCCAAAACTTTTGATTCCAATATGCATACAATATGATAGTTAAGCTGCAATAGGTAGGGTAGGGAGCATGATGTATAACGAAAAGTCTCTTCATAGAAGACGTAGACATAATATCATTAGAGAACTACTCTCTAATGGAATTATCACAATTGACTACGTAAAGTCAAAGAATAATGTGTTGGATCCACATACAAAATGCCTAACTAGAGAGGGAGTTGATAGATCATCAAAGGGAATGGGACTATGGCCGAGGACAAGTCATTGTAACGGTAACTCTACCTAGAAGACCGGAGATCCCAAGATCTAGGTTCAAGGAGATCAAACAAAGTTATTGATAGCGGTTCAACATTATCAAAATTATTTATGGTCGATTCTTATGATGAGATAGTGTTCAGTAACAAGGATAAAGACATTAGGGATTTTTAATCTATGAGATAACACATTTAGAAGTAATCTATGTAAGTGTGAAGTGTAAGCCACTTCAACGAGAATCCAGTAAGGCTAGTTCTCGATGCACTTATAAACCAAGAAGTGTTCATGACTGAAACAAACAAAACATAGAAAACCAAAAAAAATGAAGGGTTGATTGTGTGACTTATGTTGTCAAGGTATACACCAATGCTCGATGGTTCAAAGATATCAAATCTACCAATTGATCGAGTATATCCGATATACGTTCACTATAGAAAGTTTAAAGAGAAACCTACTTATCCAGAGGCATGCAATTAATCCTTAATTACGAATCACACAGTTTTTCATACATACATTTTAACAATAGTCATTCCCCATTCATGTTTGAGATTGTTGGGTTTTAAAGGTATGAATAGGAAATAAAGGGTTGTGACTTTTCTAAAAGGTTATGACTTTTTCGAAGGAGTGTGTTAGGAAAAAAGATTGTGTCTTTTCTAAAGGATTGTGACCATTCTGAAATGTTGTGACTTTTTCAAAGGATTGTGACCATTTTGAAAGATTTTTCCTTTTCCAAAGAGTTGTGACCTCTCCGATAAGGCACAAGTAACACCTTTTCATATTACCCTTTTGTTGGTTATAAATAGATGGGTTTTCTCTCATTTTCTAAATCGATTTTTCCTTCTTCTGCATACATTTTCTTACAAACAAAATAGAATATGTGTATTAACTCGTTTCTAACTTTTGAGTTCGTCGAAGCTATTGAAGTTTGAGGTACCACTACTTCTTAAAAGTTTATTCATTTTATATTGGGAGAAAATAATCCACAACCTTGGGTACAGTGAGTGGATTAAATTCCTTAAGGACACACAATGAGTTCTATAGACTAAGCTAGTTCTTTTTTTTCATCTTTGTTATTTTCGATTTGTTAGATATGTTGTGAAGCAAGATAGTACAATAAATTCATTATTAGTAATATTAAATATTTTCTACTATATTTGTTTGTTTAATGAATACTATGTTATTTCTTTCAGAGACTTACCTAATGGATTACAAAATTCAATGTTCGTAGTGGATTTGGATTCATAAAGTTATTAATTTACCTTTAGTACTACAAGACATTCCTATTTGTAATTTGAACATATAGTAGACACCAATTTGGTAAGTTATTTATTGGTAAAATATCACTTTTGAGTAATACGTTAAGAGGTATTCAAAAAGGATCAAATGCTTCTTTCATGGCTCAAAAAAGAAGTCTGCCAAGCTCTTGAAAATTCATTTGGATCTAAGTTTACCCTATCCTCAACTCCAACAACAAATAAAGCCATAAATCTTCTTGTTGATCTCAGCCAATATTCGCCCGAACCACCTCCACAATCCAGTAATTCCTGAACTCATGACATGATCTTGCGTCCTACCACCATGTCAAAATGGTGTGCTTTCACAGTTATAACCCAACCAAATTACTTGTACACAGAGGCAACAACATTAGCACAAGCAAAACTATTTTAGAATGGAGACAAGCAAAGCAAGATGATCTAAATGCACTCCTTCAAAATCAAACATTTACTTTAGTTCCCGACCACCTGGTAAGAATATTATTGGGAACAAATGGATATTCCTAATCAAATGGAAATCCAATGGTGATATTGATAGGTACAAGGCTCACTTAGTGGCAAAAAGGGATACTCCTAACAATGTGGTGTAGACTATAAAGAAACTTTTTCTCCTGTTGTTAAATTTACCGATGTTCTCACTATGGTCTCGCTAGCAACAATTCATCATTGGCCCATAAGATAAATTGATACTTCGAATGCTTTCTTGAATGGACATCTGTAAAATGAGATTTACATGGAGCAACCAATTGGTTTCGTTCACTCTTCCTGTTCGGATTATGTCTGCCAACTACATTGGTCACTGTATGGCCTCAAACAAGCTCCACGAGCTTGGTTCCATCACTTATCAGCTTTCTTAATACAATCAGGATTCACTCGATCAAAAGCTGATAGCTCCCTTTTCATTCTCTGCCAAGGTGATCTGAAATTTTTATGCTTGTTTAAGTTGATGATATCTTGTTAACATGTTGAGATCCTTGCAAGTTGGACTTCTTCATTGGTTTTAGAAAAAGGTCTTCCCTGTTAAAGACTTGGGTACACTAGGTACATTATTTTTTGGGCATATAAGTAAATCCCCACACTGAAGGCTTCTTGCTCACTCAACAGAAATATGTAGAAAAGTTGCTAGTTGAAACAAATATGCAGACATCAAAACCATGCTCCACGCCTATGGCAATGTCGCCGAACTTAAGAAAATTCATGGCTAGTCCTCTTGCAAATCCAGAGTAGCATAGAAAGGTTGTTGGGGCACTCCATACCTAACTCTTACCCACCCCGACCTTGCATTCTCAGTCAATAAGCTTGCTCAATTTATGCACTGTCCAATAGATGTGCATTGGCAAGCAATCAAACGAGTCCTTCGTTACTTGCGCGACTCTAGTTCTCATGGTTTACACTTCAAAAAATTCAACCTTGCAGTTCCAAAGTTTCTCGGATAGTGATTGGGCTGGCTTCCTTGATATGATATATGATCCACCAGCAGATATCTAGTATTTATGGGGTCCAATTTAATTTCATGGTCATCGAAAAAGCAATCCACTATTGC
Organism: Solanum stenotomum; assembly: GCF_019186545.1. Lineage (NCBI taxonomy): Eukaryota > Viridiplantae > Streptophyta > Magnoliopsida > Solanales > Solanaceae > Solanum > Solanum stenotomum. The sequence goes on along the minus strand of NC_064287.1, from coordinate 6,758,349 downwards.
TCGTTCATCTACTGAAAGTAAACATAAAGCTTTGGCTAACGTCGCAGCTGAAGTATATATTGTGGATCTGTTCCTTATTTAAGGTGCTTGAATTTTTGAATACCCTTACAACAACTCTCTGGTATGACACATTGGTGCCATCTACATTTCTTCAAATCCTATTTATCATGGTAAAGCGTCGCAATTTAGTTGTAAAATTCATATCAAGCGCTGACCAACTTGCTTATATTATGACAAAGCCATTGGGTTCAAAATCATATCTCTATTATCGTGACAAGCTGCGTCTTCACTGCCTACCTCCATCAGCTTGAGGGGGGGGGGGAGTGTTAGTTCCCTGTGCTCACGACCCAAAATACACCCAAGACGTGACATGGAGTATAAGACCCCGAGAGGCCCTACACAAGTCACTTAGAATACATCATACAATATAATAGAAATAAAGATTTCAAAGAGACAATATTATATCATAAAAGAGTTTGACAAAAGTGGAAGTCTAACATAGTCTCAACAAGCCATCTAATACATCAATATAAGTGATTGATATGTAACTCATACATCACGTACAATGTCTGAAAACTGTAATAAGGAAATCATATAAGAGTGACATAGGCCTCAGAGTATGAGGACTCACCAAGTCTTCAAGTCTCTAATACAATCAACTAGCCACGAACGGAGGGAGAAGAATCGTCAAGCCCTACATTAGTGAAACAGTGTAGGCACAAATATGAATTAGTACATGGAATGTACTAAGTATGAGGCGAATGCAATATAACATGAGACATTATCATAAGGGGACATAATCGAAACATGAAATGCATGTCCAAGTTAAAACATTGTAAACTCATTTTAAAAAATTCATAAATCATGAACATGGTCAATGCATCTTTAATTCATAAAGGAAGCTTCATAAAACATTATAATTAACTTAGTTCATTTTGTGGGAAGTTTACCATTAACCGACATAGACCATGTGAGCTATAACATGGGATCTGGTATACATCTCATACCGAAAGAAGGAAATTCTACTTGCCAAGGTAGAACCGGTATACATCATATCATATGATATAAGTGGATCCACTAGCTAGGTCATTTAAGACAACTCCTACGGGGGCACTTCGTTTAGGACTAGATGTTGCTACTAGAGACTAACCTAATTGAGCCTCCACCTCAAAGCCACTAGGTTCTAAGTAAAAATCCCACAGAATAGACATTAATCATATTCATATTATCATCTATGGAAAAGTATAATTAAGATACCAATCCAAGCTAGAAACATCGTAGAGTAACTCCTTAGACCATGCGTGAGAAAATCTTTCACCATCCATGATATTTTCATAATATCTTTATAATGCCCATAGTCATTAAGTTCATACTAAAAATTCCCTACAACTAATGGAAATAGTTTTAAAAGCATGATCTATAATCATTGATGGCATATCCAAATATCATGCTAATCAAAACCTAATTTAGGAAAATAGCTAAAAAGCATTGAGCACAAATCTAGATGTCATTTATGTCATGTGGCCCAGCTTCAAAGAGCATATTGATACTTTCATCTATAAGCTTATTTATTTCATACACATTGCTTTCATTAAAATACGAACGATTTCATAAAACATATCAATAGATTCAAGTTTCTTCATAAATTCATGTAAATTAGGGTTCATAGTCAAAATTCATAGATCAGTGCATGGGTTCACATTGAATTGATTGAAAAGCATGTAATTAAGTCTAAATCATCAAAATAAGATCATAATCAAGCAATTGAATCCATACAAATAGAACCTATTAGGAATTGAATGAAAACATAATCAATTTTTTGGGAAATTGAATTGGAGAATTGAAGGAACTTTGGGGACTCAATGGGTGATTGGAAACCAATGATGAAATCCCTACATACCTTTATTGAAGGATTAATCAATGATGAAGAAAGGAAACTTGAACTTGAAGAACCCTAGCTTCTTCTTCCTTGATTGAGAGAGAAGATTTTTGGAGAGAACCTTGAAGAGAATTTAGGAATTTGAGGTAATGAATAAGTTGGGGGAAATTTCTAAGGGTGAAGGGTATTTATAGGGCTTAGATTTAGGGGTAAAACGATGTAGTATAGGTATCAAATACATAGGAAAAGACTCAAACACCCTTTAAGAATAACTGTCGGAAGGATCCTATGGTCCGTATAAACTTCTATGGACCGTACTGGTAATTCGTTGAATTGGTTACTAGGGTCAAAATTTCTGAATTGATTTCCACGATAAAACTCTACGGTCCGTCTAAACTTCTAGACCATAGACCCAATGTAGAACCCAAAGTCCAACAAATTTTCAACCAAGTTTGGAACCCTTCTACGACCACTTCCTACGGACCGTATAACCTTCTACGGACCATCCTGGTGGTCCATAGAAAACTTCAGAGATCCAAAAATATCAAGAAATCATTAAGGCGAATTTTATGACTCCCTTCTACGGATCGTAGAACCTTATACGGTCTGTAAACAGAACCCATAGACTTGACCCCGTAGTCAACTATGCAACCATTTTTTATCTGAGGTGTTACAATATCTCCCCTTGGGAACATTCATCCTCGAATGAGACTCAAGCTTGCATAAATAGAGTAAGAGAGAAACTAACAACCCAACATGAATGCAATTTCATCAAAATGCACATAATCAAGGAGGAATATAAACTCCAAGCTAAAACATACTTTTAGAACGTCCTTTCATAAACATACGTGCAAATCACACACAAAATGCACATCATCATGAAGCAATCAATGAAGCTAAATCAAAATCTCAAAATTCAAAATTTTCATAAGTATGCATGCATGAAAAACATGAGAATGGCTAAGAGCACAAGACTCCTAAAGAGTGAACATGAGGGGTTAATGCCTTAAACTAGACCCGAAGATAACGTAAAGAGATAGGGATACTAAGACATTACATCGCCTCCGGCCTTTCCCATACCAAACCATAGAAAAGAACCCTCCCAATAATTTAAATAGTTCCACACACATACCAACCATGTAAAAAACACTATCTCCCCCTTGGGATCAAAGCTCAGTACTCTTTTCGAATATATCTCCCTCAACCCAAGCATAGCACCATAGTCGTAACAACCACAAAACCATCGATACAAGTAAATGCTTAAGGAATTTCCACAAATATTTCAAGGTTGACTTCAAACACAATAACCATACATGGAGTCTTACCATAGCTAACGAAACACCCAAAATCAAGCAAAGCATAACCACAGGCTAAAAGATCATAACTTACCAATTTCCGCATCTGGGATCTTGTTGAGTCCGAAGTGCATTGAAACCATTTTGCATTGGAGTACCTGAACCGGAACCACTAGGTTGAACTTGCCTACCATCCCTTCCATTATTAGAAAGAAATGGGAAATCACTCACCTTGTGACCACTCTTTTGACAACCAAAGCATTCATTTGAATCGGCCAGACACAGACCACTATGGCTTTTTCCACACCTCCAACACTCAGACATAATTTTATCACTAGAACCATTAACTTGAGAATGATTACCTCCATCAGGCCTCGAATGTGATAAATCACCGTTATCCGTTCTTGCCCTCTTTGAATCCCTACCCTTTTCCTTAAGATTTTCTCCTTCGATTTGTTCAACGTGTATCATCAAGCGGGAGACATCCATCTCCTTAACAAGCATGGTGGTTAGGCATTCTTTGACCACCAAGTCGAAAGCACCCGACAACTTACTCATCCTTTCCCTTGGATCGACAACTATGGTTGGAGCATATTTTGATAGTTTAGTAAGCTTCAATGCATATTACTTGACACTCTTGTTGCCTTGACAAAGATTAATGAATTCAAGCACCTTTACCTCCATCATCTCAAGAATAAAGAACCTATCTAGGAAGGCAACCTTAAACTTCTCCTAATCAAAATGACCCTCATCAATTGCCCTCTCTTCCTTCCATTGATTAAACCAAATTTGAGCAACATCTTTGAGTTGGTAAGCATCAAATTCCAATTTTTCTACCAAAGTGATACTTATAATTTCTTAAATCTTGTGAACCTCATCGATGAATTCTTGAGGATCTTCCTCTACTTTGGAGCCGAAGAAATCCGGGCGATTCATCCTAGTAAAGTCCCTCACCCTTGTTGCCTTCATACGCACCCTTGGGTGCACAGGAGCCAGAACCTCCTTATTTTCTTTAGCAGTCGTAGCTTGATCCAATGCATGAAATGTGGCTCAAAACTCATCATTATTCACTTGTTCGGCCAAAGGGTCAACCGACACTTGAGGAACCTCGGCCTCTACATTTTCACTAACATTCCTCCTCACAGGATTCCTTCGTGGAGGCATATTCTATAAAGTATAAACAGGAATTAGAAGAGGATCTTTACAGAGATAAAACCTATGGCATGACTTTTGAGTAATGAAAGAAGTGAGATTTCCTAAATATCTTATAGCCTCTTATTCATAAATATGGTGCGCTTCACACTCCTGAACAAGACTCTTCTTGACGTGGTTTGTGAGACATGCTAGGACCTTTCTAAGCCCTGAGCTTTGAATACAAAGTTTCTCACAACCCAATGTACACCCTAGATGTGATATGGCATATAAGACCCCGAGAGGCCCTACACAAGTCATTTAGCATACATCATACAAGATACAAGAAATAGACATTTCAAAGAAACAATCTTATAGCATAAAAGAGATTGACAAAAGTGGAAGTCTAACATAGTCTCATCAAGCCATCTAAACATCAATAGAAGTGATTGGGACGTAACCCATACATCACGTATAATGTATGAAAACTCTAATAAGGAAAACATATAAGAGTGACATCATTCTCGAAGTATGAGGAATCACTAAGTCTTCAAGTCTCTAATACAATCAACTAGCCATGAACGGAGGGAGAAGAATAGTCAAGCCCTACGTTACTGAAACAATGTAGGCATAAGTATGCATTAGTACATGGAATGTACTAAGTATGAGGAGAATGCACTAAAACATTAGATGTGATTATAAAGGGACATAATAAAAAAAATATGAAAAGTATGACCAAGTTAAAACATAGTAAAATCATTTAAGAAGATTCATAAATCATGAACATGGCCAATGCATCTTTAAATCATAAATGAAGCTTCATAAAACATTAATAATTAACTTAGTTCATTTTGTGGAAAGTTAACCATTAACTGACATAGACCATGTGAGCTATAATATTGAATCTGGTATATCCGTCATACTGAAAGAAGGGAATTCTACTTGCCAAGGTAGAACCTGTACACATCATATCATATGCTATATGTGGATCCACTAGCTAGGTATTTTAAGACAACTCTTACGTGGGCACGTAGTTTAGAACTAGAGGTTTCTACTAGAGACTAACTTAATTGAGCCTCTACCTGAAAGCCACTCGGTGCTAATTAAAACTCCCACGGAATAGTCATTTATTATATTCATATTATCATCCATGGAAAAGTACAATTAAGATACTAATTCAAGCTAGAGACATCATAGAGTAGCTCCTTAGACCACGCGTGAGAAAATCTTTCACCATTGATGATCTTTTCATAATAGCTTTATAAGGCCCATAGTCATTAACTTCATACTAAAAATGCCCTACTACTAATAGAAATAGTCTTAAAAGCGTGATCTATAATCGTTGATAGGATATTCAGATAGCATACTAATCAAGACCTAATTTAGGAGAATAGCCCAAAAGCATTGAGGGAAAATCAAGATATCATTCATGTCATTAGGCAAACTTCATAGAACATATAGATAACTTCATCTATAATCTTACGTAAGTCATACACATTGCTTATATAAAAATATGCATGATGTCATAAAAACATATTCATAGATTCAAGTTTTTCATAAATTCATGTAAATTAGGGTACATAGTCAAAATTCATAGATCAATGCATGGCTTCACATATAATTAGTTGAAAAGCATGTAATTAAGTCTAAATTATCAAAACTAGATCATAATCAAGCAATTGAATCGATACAAATAGAACTCATAAGGAATTAAATAAAACCTAATCAATTTTTTTTTTTTTGGAAATTGAATTGGAAAATTGAAGAAACTTTGGGGACTCAATGAGTGATTGGAACCTATTTATGAACTCCCTACATACCTTGATTGAATCCCTAAGCAATGATGAATAAAGGGGACTTGAACTTGAAGAATCCTAGCTTCATCTTCCTTGATCTAGAGAGAAGATTTTTGGAGAGAACCGTTGGAGAGAATTTATGAATTTGAGGGAATGAATAAGTTGGAGGAAATATCGAAGGGTGAAGGGTATTTATAAGGCTTAGATTTGGGGTTCAACTGATGTAGTATATGTATTAAATACATAGGAAAACCGAAATACCCTTTAAGAATAAATGCAAGAAGGGTCATATGAGTTGACCTATGGTCTGTATAAACTTCTACGGATCGTAGTGGTCAACCATAGAACTGGTTACTGGGTCCAAGTTTCTGAATCTATTTTCACGATATAAATCTACAGTCCGTCTAAAATTCTATGGACCGTAGACCCAACCGTAGAACCAAAAAGTCCAACAAATTTTCAACTTAAGTCTGGAACCCTTCTATGGCCACTTCCTACGGACCGTATAACATTCTAAGGACCATCCTGGTGGTCTGTAGAAAACTTCATAGATCTAAATAAATTAATAAATTCTTAAGGCATATATCTGAATCCCATCTACAGACTGTAGAACCTTATACGGTCCGTAAACAGGACCCATAGACTTGAACCTGCAGTTAACTATGCAACCATTCTTTTTCCGAGGTGTTACAGATGTATTTATTGCCTCTCATTATCTATTTCACTAGTTTATCGTCAGTAGAACTCTATATTATGTACTGGTTATGTTTTAGTATCAGTTATCTTATTTTCATAGAAATCTTGTAAAGTAAAACATGTCTATATATTTCTGTTGTAACCACAAATGAATTAAGGGAAATATGATCACAATTCTTCTAAGTTCTTTCTCTTCTCTTATTCTACCTTAGTATGACTTGTGGTTGCCTGGGTCAAATTTTTGGACTCTCTAAAGTTTTCTGCGGGTCCTAGTACGAATGTTACAATCAAAGTACGAACCATGTTGTTACTTGTAGTGCGTGGACAAAATTTTTAGACGGGAGAATCTTTGGTAAAATGATTATAACTTTTTACTGTGGACTCGGATTTACAAATGATTAGTGGTGTTGGAAAAAAAGATTCAAACACCTTTAATTTGATAGGTGATGAAACTTGTAACCCTTTATATTCTAAGAGATATGATCATTTGAAGTTGGTCATTCCATTTTCATATGCAAAAAACTTAATCAGTAGAGAGTCTTTGAAGTAGACTTAGTGCTGGTGGTTCCTTATGAACCTAATTGAACTACGTGCACCCGATAACTTTCGAACACTTTATAGCGAATCCACCAAAAATACAAAGCTCCCGCACTTCGAATCACCTAATTCGGTTGAGAGATGAGAGAGCTATGAGGATTTTAAGTTTGGAAAAGGGTTGCTGATATTTCTGCATTTTATAGCAGATTTTTCTGCATTAACTTTCAAAAAACTTAAAACTCCGACGAGGTGCTCCGATCTCGTTCGGAACCCCGTGCACGCAAACGAGATATGCAACCACACCAAATTCAATATTTCGGACTCAATGGCGCTGTCAAAATTTTCATACGAGGTCATCTCGACCAAACTCGACATTCCGGAGCTAACCGCGCTGATGGAATTCTCATCTAAGTGCGTGGACAAAATTTTTAGACGGGAGAATCTTTGGTAAAATGATTATAACTTTTTACTGTGGACTCGGATTTACAAACGATTAGTGGTGTTGGAAAAAAAGATTCAAACACCTTTAATTTGATAGGTGATGAAACTTGTAACCCTTTATATTCTAAGAGATATGATCATTTGAAGTTGGTCATTCCATTTTCGTATGCAAAAAACTTAATCAGTAGAGAGTCTTTGAAGTAGACTTAGTGCTGGTGGTTCTTTATGAACCTAATTGAACTACGTGCACCCGACAACTTCCGAACACTTTATAGCGAATCCACCAAAAATACAAAGCTCCCGCACTTTGAATCACCTAATTCGGTTGAGAGATGAGAGAGATATGAGGATTTTAAGTTTGGAAAAGGGTTGCTGATATTTCTGCATTCTATAGCAGATTTTTCTGCATTAACTTTCAAAAAACTTAAAACTCCGACGAGGTGCTCCGATCTCGTTCGGAACCCCGTGCACACAAACGAGATATGCAACCACACCAAATTTAATATTTCGGACTCAATGGCGCTGTCGAAATTTCCATACGAGGTCATCTCGACCAAACTCGACATTCCGGAGCTAACCGCGTTGATGGAATTCTCATCTAAGTGCGTTTACTCAGAATGTTGACTAAAGTCAAACTTAGGCTTAAACTTAAAGTTAAAATGTCTAATCGCACCGACTTACACTAAAAACCTCGGGAGTCTACCGACCATGCTACTAGCCTAAAATGACCCTTCCAGAGCTAATGGAATCGTCAGAATTGGATTCCGATGTCATCTTCTTGAACTTGTGATCAAAGATGATCGTTCAATGTTCATAAGCTCAAAAAACACTAAAACCCACACAATAACCAAACGAACGACCAGGTGACCGAACTGTCAGCCCCAGCAAGTCATAAATGACTTCGGTTCGCTACAAGAACTCTCTAAACGACACAAAAAAGACAAAAAACAGAAATGACCAGGAGGGTCATTACAATATCCACTACTAAAAATGACTTTCGTCTATAAAAGTAAGGGTCAAGAAGTACCTGAAGGCTCAAACAAGCCGGGAAACTGCTCTCGTATCTCCTGCTCTCGTATCTGTTGCTCGGTCTCCCAGGTAGCCTCCTCAACTGGACAATGCCTCCAACGGACCTTAACAATAGGAATGGCTCTCGAGCGCAATCTCCTCACATCTCTGGCAAGAATGGCAGCTGACTCCTCTACATATGTCAAACGGTCAACCAACTAGACTGCATCATACTGAAGCACACGGGACTCATCAGGAACATATCGGCACAACATCGAGACATGGAAAACTGGGTGGATGGCTGAAAATGCTGGAGGTAGGGCCAACTCATAAGCAACCTCCCCAACTGTCCGGAGTATCTCAAAAGGCACATTGTACGTGGGGTAAAGCATGCCCCGCCTCCAAAACCTCATCACGCCCTTCATGGGCGAAACACGGAAGAATACCCGATCACCAATAGAGAATCTCAAAGGTCGATGTCTCTGATCTGCATAACTCTGGGTCCTACTCTGAGCCGTCCTGAGTCTATCCTGAATCACTTTTACCTGGTCCAAAGCCTTTTGAATCAAATCCGTACCCCACGGCCTAGGTTCTATAGACTCAAACTAGCTCACCGGAGAGCGACAACACCTACCATACAAGTCCTCGAATGGGGCCATCTGACTGCTAGAATGGTAGCTGTTGTTATGCGCAAACTCCGCAAAAGGGAAAGAACTAGTCCCAATGACCACTAAACTCCAAAACATAAGCCCACAACATGTCCTTAAGGACCTGAATAGTACGCTCTAACTGAATATCACTCTGTGGGTGGAAAGATGTGCTAAGGTCAACCCGAGTACCAAACTCAACCTGAAAGGTCCTTCAAAAGCTAGACGTGAACTGAGAACCCTGATATGTTATAATAGAAACTGGCACCCCATGGAGTCGAACCACCTCCCGAAAGTAGATATGAGCCAACCTCTCGGCGCTAAATAAAGATTAAATAAGAAGGAAATGTGCTAACTTGGTCAATCGATCAACGATGACACAAATGCTATCAACACCTGTAGAAGTCCGCGGTAGGCCAACCACAAATTCCATAGTAATGCGATCTCACTTCCACTCTGAAATGGGTAATCTCTGAAACTCACCACCAGGCCTCAAATGCTCGGCCTTTACCTGCTGGCAGCACAAGCAACGAGAAGCAAAGTCATCAATATTTCTCCTCATTCCACTCCACCAGTAATGCTGCCTCAAATCACGATACAACTTCGCTGTGCCCGGATGGATAGAGTATCTAGACTCATGGGCCTCAGAAAGTATCAACTGTATAAAATCTCCAACTCTCGGAACAGAGATGCGGCCGACGAATCTCAACACTTCATCAGGATCTAAGGTAGCCTGACCACCATCACCCGCTAACACTAGATCTCTAAGGGCCACCAAGGCCTCATCTTCAAACTAGAAACCACGGATCCTATCAAGCAAAGAAGACTGAACTCCTATATAGGCCAAGGCACGTCTAGAATCTGATATATCCAACCGAACCATGCTATTAGCTAAGAATTGAATGTCCAAAGCCAAGGGTCGCTCCTCAACATATAAGAAGGCTAGACTACCCATACTTACCGCCTTTCGGCTCAAGGCGTCTGCTACCACATTTGCCTTGCCCGAATGATAGATAATAGAGAGGTCGTAGTCCTCAGGAGATCAATCTAACGATGCTGGCTCGAATTAAGGTCCCTCTAGCTCATGATGTACTGAAGAATCCTATGATCGGTATAGATCTCACATCAAACTCCATACAAGTAGTGCCTCCAAATCTTAAGCGCGAAAACTACCGTCGCCAACTCCAAGTAATGGGTGGGGTAGTTGCACTCATAGTTCTTAAGCTGCCTTGACACATAAGCAATAATTTGGCCATGCTGCATCAATACACAACCCAAACCAACATCGGATGCATCACAATAAACCGTGAAGCCCTCGCCCTCAATTGGAAGAGTCAATATAGGAGCGATGGTCAATAACTCCTTGAGCCTCAAAAAGCTCGTCTCACTCTTCTCTAACCAAACAAAGGGAACATCAAGATGAGTCAACCAGGTCAGAGGTGCAGCCAAGGTAGAGAAACCCTCCACAAATCACCTGTAGTAGCCTACTAGTGCGACAAAGCTCCGAATCTCAGTAACTGATGTGGGCCTAGCCTAATCATGAATAGCCTCAATCTTCACCGGATCTACCATATTGCCCTCCTTGGATACAACAGGCCCCAAAAATGCTATATAGTCTCACCAAAACTGGCACTTTGAGAACTTGGCATAAAGCCGATGATCTCTCAAAGTCTGGAGCACAACTCTCAAATGCTGCTCATGATCACCCCTACTCTGTGAGTATATCAAAATGTCATCAATGAAGACAATGATGAAGGAATCAAGAAAAGGCCTGAACACGAGCGTCATCAAGTCCATAAAGGTAGCATGGGGATTAGTCAACCCAAATGACATCACCAAGAACTCATAATGGCCATAACGGGTCCTAAATACAGTCATAAGGATGTCCACTGTCCTAATCTTCAACTGGTGTTAACCGGACCTCAAATCAATCTTAGAGAACATTAAGCTCCCTGTAGCTGGTCAAATAGGTCATCAATCTTAGGAAGAGGATATTGATTCTTCACTGTCACCGTATTCAACTGCCTATAATCAATGCACATGCGTATCGTATCGTCCTTCTTCTTAACAAAAACGATGGGAGCGCCCTAAGGTGATACACTAGGTCTGATAACTCCCTTACCCAAGAGATCCTGAAGCTGAACACTGAGCTCCTTGAGCTCTGCAAGAGCCATCTGATATGGAAGAATAGAAATAGGCTGAATACCCGGCTCAAGTTCAATCGGAAAATCAATATCACGCTCTGAGGGTAAGCTAGGTAGGTCGGTAGAAAACACATATAAGAAGTCACGAACAACCGAAACTGACTCAATCTTAGGGACCTCCCTTCTCACATCACGCACATAGGCCAAATTTAATATGTATCCACTAGTCACTAGCCTCCTAGCTCGAATAAAAGAGATAACCCCAATTGGTGTGCTACCACGAGATCCCTGCCACACTACAAGAGGAATACCAGGAATGGCTAAGGTAACAGTCTTAGAGAAGCAATCTAAAATAACGCGATAAGGGGATAACCAATCCATGCCCAGAATCATGTTGAAATCAACCATGTCAAGCAATATAAGGTCAGCCCGAGTGTCACTCCCCTGGATAGTAACTAAGCAAGATCAAAATACCTGATCCACTACTAAAAGCTCACTCACGGGGGTCGACACACGCAACGATGCTACCACAGGCTCAGAAATCATACTTATGCGTGAGGCATAGTAAACAGAAACATACTAAAAAGTAGAGCTCGGATAAAATAAAGCCAAGGCAGGCTGCTGGTATAAAAGAATTGTACATGTGATCATATCATCTGATGCCTCAGCATCCTCCCTTGCTGGAGCTACATATAAATGGCTCTGTCTGCCTCTGCCCTGGCGATCAAACCTACCACCTGACCTGCCTCCTCAAGACCACCCCGTATACCCTAATGACCACCTCTACGATCCTGACCTAGACCACGGCCTCTAGCTGGAGGTGTTGGTAAAGATGGGGGACCTGTCTGAGGAGCAGAAGCAATCCGACTATGCTGAGGGAAGTCCCTGGCCCAATGACCCATCTCACCACACTCATAGCAACCCCGTCGAGGGTGAATCCCAGAAGAACGACCACCATGACCTGAAGAATCCGACCGAAACACCTCACAACCCTGACTCAAACTGGTCTCGCTCCGACCACCATCTGATGCTTGAAGAGAGGCCTGGGTAGGCCGGCTAAACTGACCTGTCAAAACCATTGTCCGGTCCTATCATGATAATCCCTAGACCTGGGGCGGGAGTCACTGTAGCTACCCTCATGGCTATCCCTCTTCTTGCTGCCCCCTTAGGCCTCGCGACAAAGATGCTTTATTGTACTGGCATGGTCAACTAAGTCTAAAAAAGATCGACTTACAGAAATTAAGGATTGGGTCTCAAGCCGAAGATGTAATCTCAACCCAAGGACAAAACATCTAACCCTCTCCTCCTCTGTAGGTAATATCATCTCTGCATGGCAGGAAAGCTCGTGGAACCTAGTCTCGTACTCTGCCACTGACATAGAGCCCTTCTCCAGCCTACAAAACTGATCCCTGAGGTGGTCTCTGACGCTACGAGGAATAAAGTTGGCCAAGAAGTCCTCAGAAAACTCATCCCATGATACCGGTGGAGATCTAACTGTCCTAATCTGAATGAATGTGCGCAACCACTGCTTGGCTGGCCCATCTAGCTGGTAAGCAATGAAGTGGGACTCTCTAGACTCCACTAGACCTAAAGTGTGAAACATCTCACGATAAGTAGTAAGGAACTCATGGGCATCCTCACCCACAGCCCCAGAAAACCTTGGTGGTGTTAACCTGAGAAACACACCAAGTATTTTCTGGTCCTTAAGCGACATAGGTATGTCCGTTGCCAAGGGCTATACTCCTCAGGTGCTACCTGGACCTGAGGTGCCCTCACTATAGGCTGATCCTGCGGTACTAGTGCTAGTGTAGATGAGGCGGGTGGCTGCTGTATACCACCTAGCACACCCAAGAGCTGAGAAATAGCGTCCTAGAGATCTGCAGTCAGAACTGGTCTCGGTGGCGGCTGGGCTGCCTCCGGCCCCACCGACTGATCTGCTATATGAGGTGCTGGAGGGTCCGCTACTGGCTCTAGATCCTCCTCTCTCGACCTCGGGGTCGGTGTCTACCCCAAGCTGGGGCTCTGTTTGATAACCCGGGTGAATCACCCCCGACCGCGCCACCTCGCGAGCGAGCCATCCTGTGAAAGAGTGAAACAAGTAAGATTTCAAGGAACCAATAAGACACACGTTGCACGAAAGAGAAACAAAAGAGGAAATGTTCCGAAAGACATCCTGTAGCCTCCCGAAGATAAGTTAGGGACGTCTCCGCACTGATCCACATGACTCTACTAGACATTAGCTCTATACAAGTGAGACTGATGAACCTAGGGTTCTGATACCAACTTGTCATGACCAGATTTCTAGAGACATGACGGCACCTACTATACCCTACTAGTAGGTAAGCCAACCCGCAACTCAGAACATCAAGGAATAAGCGTAAGGGCAGAAACTAGTGAAAACAATAATCTAAACAAGGGCAACAAGTCGGAAACAAACCAAAATAAATATATACAGAAATCCCTTCCAGAGCCTGGAAGTCACTAGTACAGAGCTATCTAATAAAGAGTACAAGTCCCAAAAGTGAACCACAACAGAGCGTGTATCAAAGGCAACAACACTAGCTAAAACAAAAGAAGGAGACAAGACAAACCCAAAACGCCAAGTGCTCGCCCTCGTCTCTGAATCACAGCTGCAAAAGAAGGCTGGAACTACTCACCGCTGGTAACTGGTACTCGGACCTGCATCACGAAATAGATGCAAAGCGTAGCATGAGTACCAAAACAACAGGTACTTAGTAGGCATCAAATGCCGACTGAGCAAAAAGAGTAAAAACAATAGGAAATGATAGAATCTAGACACATAGAGGTCAAAACGGATATAAAAAGAAAGCACACGAGCATACCAGAAATAAACTAAGTACAACAAAACTAAACCTAACTGGACCCCATAAGCCCAGAAGGTACACTCATGCACAAGTTTAAATAAAACCTGAACGGACCCCATAAGCCCGACAGGTACACAGAAAATCTAAGTCTACTGAGAAAGAAGAAAAGCGGGCTCCCAACCCGAAGTAACCAAGATAACCCATCAGACTTCACCCAGCCAGCAGTGCAATCCCAGCTTAGCTAGAAAGAGTGACCCCAGGGGGCACCCTACCAAACAGTCCACTCCCAGCCCAGATAGAAAGAAGGACCCGAGGGTGAGGCTGATATCGCGAGTCATCCAACCATGCAGTCAGCTCCCAGCCCAGCTAGAAAGAGCGACCTGGGGACACCCAGCCTGTTGCACTCTCCCATCCTAGCTAGAAAGAGAGGCCCGGGGGCGATCGCCGAAATCAGCGAGTCTACCCAGCCAACGATACGCTCCCAACCCAACTAGAAAGAACAATCCCAGGGGTGATAGTATTTCCAATAGGATGCAATCCAACAACAGCAACCATGGAACGCCGTCCACTCTAAGAAATCACAGAAAAGTCTCCAAGCCTATACTATCTCAATTCCACATCTATAGTGATGCATCGAACCTTTAAGAATGCGCTGAAATCGTAAAATTTGAGGGAGAAGATACAGAAGTGCAGTAAACAGCGATAGCGCCTAATCTAGGGCTTAACTATTAGATTCAAGTCTGCTATTCTAGTCTATAAGCAGCTAAGTTATCCGAATAACGTCAGCAGAAAGTCAAGGCTATCCAGCCCACATGGGTCATAAGTTTAAGGAAATGTTACACTAACCTATATAAACGACATCATGCTTACGGTTAAGGATGAACAAGCATACAATAACATTTAGAAATAAGCATGCAACTATACTAAACCGATTATCATGAAACTATACCCGAAATATGTCCAATCGATCATAACATGAGGTATCTAATCAAAGTTAATTTTGGCGTCAAAATGGGAATCGTGGGACCCGCATCGAAATGTCCAAATTTTACTCCGTCAAGAGACCCAAAACAGTACCTTGAACTTGTGTTCCAAAATGGAACACAATTCGAGGCTCAAAATGCAGCAAAATCCAACAAGCAAGAAAACCACACTTTAATCAACTTAAAAGAATACATGCAACAGTCTAAACTCAAAATTTACAAGGATCTAATGGTTCCCAACACTTCTTGAACACTCCACGATGAAACCATGACAATTCCAAACACGTGGGACTTCGAATCACCTAAAATCGAGCTAAAATGAAAGAGATATGACCAAAATAAGAATGCCAAAAACAAAAGCTCGAAAAAGGATACAACAGCCAGGTTTATCGCGAAATTACCTCAAACTACTCGCACCCAACAACTTCCGAATACTTTAAAGCGAAGCCACAAACAATATGAAGCTCCCACACTTCTAATCACCTAATTCGATTGAGAGATGAGAGAGATATGAGGATTTTAAGTATGGAAAAGGGTTGCTGATATTTCTGCATTTTATAGAAGATTTTTCTGTATTAACATTCCAAAAACTTAAAATTCCGACGGGATGCTCCGATCTTGTTCGGAACCCCGTGCACGCAAATGAGAAATGCAACCATACCAAATTTAATATTCCAGACTGAATGGTGTAGTCGAAATTTCCATACGAGGTCATATTGAAAAAAGTGGATCCCACTCTCAACCGCCATTTTAAGTCAAAAACCACAAAAGGGCTTGGAAAAAAATTAGAAACCTCGGGACACAAAAGAAGGGTCAATCTAGACCAAACTCGATATTTCGGAGCTAACCGCGGTGAGGGAATTCTCATCCGAGTGTGTTTACTCAGAATGTTGACTAAAGTCAAACTTAGGCTTAAACTTAAAGTTAAAACGCCTAATCACACTGACTCACACTAAAAACTTCGGGAGTTATGCCGACCATGCTACCAACCTAAAATGACCCTTTTGAAGCTAATGGAATTGTCAAAATTGGATTCCGATGTCATCTTCCTTAACTTTTGATCGAAGATGATCATTCAAGATTCATAAGCTCCAAAAGACTAAGACNCTGAGTGTGTTTACTCAGAATGTTGACTAAAGTCAAACTTAGGCTTAAACTTAAAGTTAAAACGTCTAATCACACCGACTCACACTGAAAACTTCGGGAGTTATGCCGACCATGCTACCAACCTAAAATGACCCTTTTGAAGCTAATGGAATTGTCAAAATTGGATTCCGATGTCATCTTCCTTAACTTTTGATCGAAGATGATCATTCAAGATTCATAAGCTCCAAAAGACTAAGACCCATACAATAACCAAACTAACGATAAGGTGACCGAACTGTCAGTCTCAGCAAGTCATAAATGACTTGGGGTCGCTACAGGAACGCTCTAAACGACACACAGAAGGCAAAACACAGAAATGACCAAGAGGGTCATTACAATATCCACTACTAAAAAGGACTTTCGTCCATGAAAGTAAGGGTCAAGAAATACTTGAAGGCTCAAACAAGCTGGGAAAATGCTCTCGCATCTCCTGCTCGATCTCCCAAGTAGCTTCCTCAACTGAACGATGCCTCCAATGGACCTTAACAACAGGAATGGCTCTCGAGCGCAATCTACTCACATCTCTAGCTAGAATGGCAACTGGCTCCTCTACACATGTCAAACGGTCATCTAACTCGACTGTATCATACTGAAGCACATGGGACTCATCAGGAACATATCGACATAACATTGAGACATTTAAAACCGGGTGGATGGCTGAAAATGCTGGATGTAGGGCCAACTCATAAGCAACCTCCCCAACTGTCCGGACTATCTCAAAAGGCCTAATGCACCTGTGGCTAAGCTTGCCCCGCCTCCCAAAACTCATCACGCCCTTCATGGGTGACACACAGATGAATACCCGATCACCAATAGAGAATCTCAAAGATCGATATCTCCGATCCATATAACTCTGGTGCCTACTCTGAGCCATCCTGAGTTTATCCTGAATCACTCTCACCTGGTCCAAAGCCTCCTGAATCAAATCCGTACCCCGCGGCCTAAGCTCTGTACACTCAAACTAGCCCACTGGAGGGCGACAACGCCTACCATACAAGGCCTCGAACGGGGCCATCTGAATGCTAGAATGGTAGTTGTTGTTATACGCAAACTCCGCCAAAGGCAAGAAATGGTCCCAATGACCACCAAACTCCAAAACAACAGCATGTCCTCAAGGACCTGAATAGTACGCTCCGACTGACCATCAGTCTGCTGGTAGAAAAATGAGCCAACTTCTCGGTGCTAAATAAAGACTGAACAGGAAGGAAATATGCTAACTTTGTCAATCGTTCAACGATGACCCAAATGCTATTAATACCTCTAGAAGTCTTCGGTAGGCCGGCCATAAAATCCATAGTAATGTGATCCCACTTCCACTCCAGAATGGGTAATCTCTGAAATTCACCACCAGGCCTCAAATGCTCGGTCTTCACCTGCTGGCAGCACAAGCAACGGGAAACAAAGTCAGCAATATCTCTCCTCATGCCACTCCACCAGTAATGCTGCCTCAAATCACGATACAACTTCGTTGTGCCCGGATGGATAAAGTATCTAGACTTATGGGCCTCAGAAAGTATCAACTGTATCAAATCTCCAACTCTCGGAACACAGATGCGGCCGCCGAATCTCAACACTCCATCAGGATCTAAGGTAGCCTGACCACCATCACCCGCTAACACTAGATATCTAAGGGCCACTAAGGCCTCATCCTCAAACTGGAAACCACGGATCCTATCAAGCAAAGAAGACTGAACTCCTATATATGCCAAGACGCGTCTAGAATCTGATATATCCAACCGAACCATGCTATTAGAAAAGAATTGAATCTCCAAAGCCAAGGGTCGCTCCTTAACATATAAGAAGGCTAGACTACCCATGCTTACCGCCTTTCGGCTCAAGGCATCTGCTACCACATTTGCCTTGCCCGAATGATAGAGAATAGAGATGTCGTAGTCCTCAGGAGATCAATCCAACGACGCTGGCTCGAATTAAGGTCCCTCTAGCTCATGATGTACTGAAGAATCCTATGATCGGTGTAGATCTCACATCAAACTCCATACAAGTAGTGCCTCCAAATCTTAAGCGCAAAAACTACCGCCGCCAACTCCAAGTCATGGGTGGGGTAGTTGCACTCATAGTTCTTAAGCTGCCTCGACACATAAGCAATAATTTGGCCATGCTGCATCAATACACAACCCAAACCAACATCGGATGCATCACAATAAACCGTGAAGCCCTCGCCCTCAATTGGAAGAGTCAATATAGGAGCGATGGTCAATAACTCCTTGAGCCTCAAAAAGCTCGCCTCACAGTCCTCTGACTAAACAAAGGGAACATCAACACGAGTCAATCGGGTCAGAGGTACTGTCAAGGTAGAGAAACCCTCCACAAATCATCTGTAGTGGCCTGCTAGTCTGACGAAGCTCCGAATCTCAGTAACTGAGCTAGGCCTAGCCCAATCACGAATAGCCTCAATCTTCGCCGGATCTACCATAATGCCCTCCTTGGATACAACGTGCCCCAAGAATGCTACAGAGTCTAACCAAAATTGGCACTTTAAGAAGTTGAAATAAAGTTGCTGATCTCTCAAAGTCTGGAGCACAACTCTCAAATGTTGCTCATGATCACCCCTACTCCGCGAGTATATCAAAATGTCATCAATGAAGACTATGACGAAGGAATCAAGAAAAGGCCTGAACACGCGTGCCATCAAGTCCAAAAAGGTAGCAGGGGGATTAGTCATCCCAAATGACATCACCTAGAACTCATAATTTCCATAACAGGTCCTAAATGCAATCTTAGGGATGTCCGCTGTCCCAATCCTCAATTGGTGGCAATCGGACCTCAAATCAATCTTATAGAACACTGAAGCTCCCTGTAGCTGGTCAAACAGGTCATCAATCCTAGGCAGAGGATATCGATTCTTCGCTATCACCTTATTCAACTACCTATAGTGAATGCACATATGCATTGTACCGTCCTTCTTCTTAACAAAAAGAATGGGAGCGCCATAAGGTGATACACTAGGTCTGATAATTCCCTTACCCAAGAGATCCTGAATCTAAACACTGAGCTTCTTGAGCTTTGCAGGAGCCATCCGATATGGTGGAATAGAAATAGGCTGAGTACTCGGCTCAAGCTCAATCAGAAAATCAATATCATGCTCTGGGGGTAGGCTAGGTAGGTCGGTAGGAAACACATCTAAGAAGTCATGAACAACTAAAACTGACTCAACCAGTGGGACCTCCCTACTCATATCACGCACATAGTCCAAACATGATAAGCATCCACTAGCCAATAGCCTCCTATCCTGAGTAAAAGAGATAACCCCGATGGTGTGCTACCACGAGATCCCTACCACACCACTAGAAGAATACCAGGAATGGCTAAGGTAACGGTCTTTCATAAGTAATCTAAAATAGCGCGATAAGGGGATAATCAGTCCATGCCCAGAATCACGTCAAAATCAACCATGTCAAGCAATATAAGGTCAGCCTGAGTGTCACTCCCCTAGATAGTAACTAAGAAAGATCGAAATACCTGATCCACTACTAAAGACTCACCCACAGGGACCTGGTTCACGCAGTCAAGCAGCAAAGACCTCACGCAACGAAGCTACCAGAGGCTCAAAAATCATACTCGTGAGGCATAGTAAATAGAAACATACAAAAAAGTAGAGTCTGGATCAAATAAAGCCAAGACAGGCTACAAGCATAAAATAATCATACCTGTGATAAAATCGTCTGATGCCTCAGCATCTGCCCTCGCTGGAGCTGCATAGAAATGGCTATGTCTGCCTATGCCCGGACCATCAAACCTACCACTTGACCTGCTTCCTCGGGAACCACTTCGTATACCCTGATGACCACCTCTACGATCCTGACCCTTACCACGAAGTCTAGCTAGAGGTGCTGGTAAAGATGGGGGAGCTACCTGAGGAGCAGAAGCAATCCGACTATGCTAAGGGCAGTCACTGGCCCAATGACCGATCTCACCAAACTCATAGTAACCTTGTCGAGGGTGACTCCCAGAAGAACGACCACCATGGCCTGAAAAACCTGATTGAAACACCTCACGACTCTAACTCAAACTGACCTCGCTCCGACCACCATCTGATGCTTGAAGAGAGGCCTCGGTAGGCCGGATAGACTGACCCTGTCGAAACCATTGTCTGGTCCTATCATGATAATCCCTAGACTTGGGGTGGGAGTCACTATAGCTGCGCTCATCCCTAGTCCTCTTCTCACTGTCCCCTTGGGCCACGCAACGAAGATGCTCCATAGTATTGGCATAGTCAACTACGTCTAAAAAAGATCGACCCGTAGAAACTAAGGACTGGATATCAAGTCGAAGCTGTAATCTCAACCCATGAAGAAAGAACCTAACCCTCTCCTCTTCTGTAGGTAATATCATCTCTTCATGGAGGGAAAGCTTGTCACGCCCCGAGCTACCCCCGAGACGCGGACACGGGACCTAGGACCACAAGTGATCCCAAGCTAACCCTGCTGGCATGATCATGAGCACACTAAATATAATCTGAATAATAGAAACTGTGCGGAAGCTAAATCATAAATAAATCTGAAAGATGGGGAATACTCATAATAACTGAGATATATGAAAACTGATGAGTTTAATACAAAGAAGTTATTAACTTAATACTAAGCTGAATCTATCTATGTTTGAAATAAGCCTCTAAACTGACTAGAAATGTTGGGACATGCCCCAACTAGATCTAGCAAAACTGAAACTAAAGACTAAAAGCGATAAAGATAAATATGTCAGTAGTCCTCGAAGAATGAGGACTCACCACTGATGCTGCTGAACTGAAAATCGAGAACCGATCTAAGCGTGATCTGGATACTGAGAACCTGAACCTACATCACGAGAAGATGTAGTGCACACATGCGTCAGTACTTGAAAGGTACTGAGCATGCAAGATGGAGTAAAGCTGAAATAACATATAACTGAACAAAGCAATAAAACAATGAAATAATCTGGACATGATATAGATACTGAAAATACTGAATACTGAGCTAACTGATGCAATGACCAAATTTATAACATGCTGAGACTGAATACTGACTGTACTGAAATATGGTCAATGCAATAGAGTCTGACTGAACTGTGGGAGCTACTAATAACCGACATAAAACCACATGAGCTAAATGTGGAGTCCGATGTATACGCCCCATCGAGAGGACCCAATATACCCTGCCAGAGGTATAGAGGCATGCTGGCGTGATCACTAAACTGATGTTGCCCACAGAGGGGACTTACACCTACGTGGCTCGTAGTTCTGGGACTATATGGGTACGCTGAAACCCTAGTCCAACTCGGTATTATGCTACTCCCAATGAATTAAGTAGTTAACTGGTTATGACTGAATTTCTGTAAATACTGGATAGCTCGAAC